>NC_057812.1:382001983-382301983 GCF_018294505.1 Triticum aestivum | reverse complement strand
TTGAGACAAACCCAACTCCTGAAGCAAAGACTGCACCCAAATAATCTCTGCAGTAGCATTAGCCACAGCCTTGTACTCAGCTTCAGTACTGCTACGTGACACAGTAGCCTGTTTCCGAGCACTCCAGGCGATCAAATTAGAGCCAAAAAATACTGCATAACCCCCCGTGGATCGCCTGTCATCTGGGCTACCAGCCCAATCTGCATCAGAGAAGGCCGAAAGGACCCGAGAGGAAGTCGGCCGAATATGCATACCAAAAGTCAGGGTGAACTGAACATAACGAAGAATGCGTTTAACAACAGCCCAATGAGTATCTCTGGGAGCCTGAAGATACTGACAAACCCTGTTAACAGCATAAGAGATATCTGGTCTCGTGATCGTCAAGTACTGAAGTCCACCAACAATGCTTCTGTACTCTGTGGCATCCGCAGGAGACAAAAGCTCACTATCAACAGCTGTTATCTTGTCGGTAGGCGACATGGGTGTGGTGGTCGGTTTGCACTTCAGCATGCCGGCTTTTTGTAACAACTCCAAGGAGTACTTCTTCTGCATAAGGACAAGACCAGTAGCACGAGAAGTGACCTCAACTCCAAGAAAGTAGTGAAGCTTCCCAAGATCTTTGACCGCAAAATCAGCACCAAGAGAGCAGACAAGAGCATCAGCAGCATACTGAGAAGAGCTGACAAGGATAATATCATCAACATATACCAAAAGATACATAGTGACTTCTGACTTCTGTAGAAGAAATAATGAAGTGTCAGCAGTGGACGGCACAAATCCATGAGCACGAAGGGCAGAGGCAAGGCGGGCATGCCAGGCACGAGGAGCTTGCTTCAAACCATATAGTGCTTTGGAAAGACGACAGATATAGTCAGGACGATCAGGATCAGAGAAACCAGGCGGCTGTTTCATATAAACCTCTTCCTCCAAAAATCCATGTAGAAAAGCATTCTGCACATCAAGTTGACGAAGGGACCAACCACGAGAAACAGCAATGGAGAGAAGAAGCCGAATAGTGGTAGGCTTGACGACAGGACTGAAGGTGTCCTCATAGTCAAGACCATGACGCTGCCGAAAACCGCGAGCAACAAGTCGCGCTTTGTAACGCTCAATAGATCCATCCGAATGCTTCTTCACTTTGAATACCCATTTTGAGTCAATAACATTTACCCGTGGTGGTGGAGGAACGAGAGTCCATGTCTTGTTACGAAGAAGAGCATGAAACTCCTGCTCCATAGCCTCTCGCCAATGTGGAATGCGCAGGGCAGCCTGATATGAGCGAGGCTCAGAAGATGGATCCGCAACAGCAGCAGCCAAACAAGCAGCCAACCAAGCAACCGTACCATCCGTACGTTTCTTAGGTTTGAAAATGCCACTGCGACTGCATGTATGTGGTTGAGACACAGGAACCACCGAGGTCGACGGAGCAGCCTGCAACGGGCTGGAGGACGGCGACGTTGACGAGTTAGCCGGTGACGAGGAGCCAGGCACGGTAGCCTCGGACTCAGTCGGCGAAGAAGGCCGGCCCACCGGCGAAACCGGTAGAGCAGACGAAGCAGCTGGCGACTCCGGCATCCCAGACCGGGCCGATGGCGAGCTCGGCATAGTGGGCCGTGGCGCGGCCGGTGTCGCGGGCCGATCCGCTGATGAAGGCGACGTGAGGACCCGAGCCGCGGGCGAAGACGGCGTGACGGGCCGAGCCACGGGCGACTCGGCGGCCGCTGGCGAAAAAGGCCGAGCCGCTGGAGACTCGGCGATCACTGGCGTAGCAGACCGAGCAGTGGAGATGCTCGGCGCGACGGGCTCGTCGGGTGACCATGCATGGGCACGCGAATCGATGCCATGCAACAGAGGGCGATCGACATGCCCACCAGAAGACGACGATGATGATGGTGAATCCTCCAACAGCTCCAAACGAGCTCCACGTCCGGTTCCTGCACCATGGTTAGGTAACAGCAAAGGAGAGTATGCAACATCATCAAATTGGTCAGAAGCAACAGAGGATGAATGCAGGGATGGTGGTTCGACAGTGGACACAGGAAGGTTGGCAAAGGGAAAAACATGCTCATCAAACACGACGTCCCGAGATATATAGACACGATTAGTGGGAACATGAAGACATTTGTAACCTTTATGAAGAGAGCTATAGCCAAGGAAAACACACTTCTTAGAACGAAACTCAAGCTTGCGCTTGTTATATGGACGAAGATGCGGCCAGCAAGCACACCCAAATACCTTGAGAAAGGTATAATCAGGTTGTTCATTAAGGAGAACCTCAATGGGAGTCTTCATGTTTAAAACACGAGTAGGAGTACGATTGATGAGAAAGCATGCAGTGGTGAAAGCATCACTCCAAAACCGAAACGGAACAGATGCATGGGCCAAAAGAGTAAGACCAGCTTCAACAATATGACGATGCTTACGTTCGATTGAACCATTCTGCTGATGTGTATGTGGACATGCTAAACGATGAGCTATCCCAAGCGACTGAAAGAAGGAGTTGAGGTTGCGATACTCGCCCCCCCCAGTCCGACTGGACATGAACAATTTTGTGCTTGAGAAGACGTTCAACATGTTTTTGAAACTGAAGAAAAATATCAAACACATCAGATTTGCGTTTAATCAGGTAAAGCCAGGTAAAGCGACTATAAGCATCAACGAAACTGATATAGTAATTATGACCACTGACAGAAGTCTGAGCAGGACCCCATACATCTGAAAACACAAGTTCTAACGGATGTTTCACCTCACGACTGGACTCCGAAAAAGGAAGTTGATGACTCTTCCCCTGCTGACAAGCATCACACACTGCTACATCTTTATTACTAGACAAACTAGAAAGCTCATGACGACGCAAAATATGACGGACAATAGGTGTGGCCGGGTGACCAAGACGAGCATGCCACTGTGACGGAGAGACCCGAACTCCACTGAAAACGCGAGCGACGCCAGGATGCTCCAGACGGTAGAGACCCTGGCACAACCGCCCACTAAGAAGAATGTCCCTCGTGCCCCGATCCTTAATAAAAAGATCAAAAGGGTGAAATTCACAAAGCACATTATTATCACGTGTGAGTTTAGGAACTGAAAGAAGATTGCGGGTCACAGATGGAACGCGAAGAACATTGCGAAGCTGAAGACTCCTATTGGCATGTCTAGTGAGAAGAGATGCTTGACCAATATGAGAGATGTGCATACCTGCTCCATTGGCGGTGTGGATCTTGTCGGAGCCATGATAGGGTTCACGAGTGTGAAGCTTCCCCATCTCGCTGGTCAGATGCTCTGTCGCCCCAGAGTCCATGTACCAGTGTGGATCGATGGAGTAGGACTGAGTGTGTCCCTGGTGCTTCTGCGGCGCGGGACGATCAGCCATGGCGACCTGACGGGCATTGTTGCGTGTATCTTTGCCGTCATTGCCAAGACCAAGGAAGCTTCGCTGGAAGCGCTTATGACACTTGGAGGCCCAGTGCCCATCGCGGCCACAAAGCTGACACACACGTGGACCGCCAGCCCCCGGTAAGGTCGCAGTAGGTGGGGGGGCCGAGGCGGGCGACGGTGGCAGCCCCAAGGGAGACCGGGGTGATGAAGAAGAGCGGCCACCCTTGGTGGCGACGTTGGCCGAGAGAGAGCCAGTGCCCCTGGTGCGGCGAGTCTCGACCCGTTGCTCAGTGAGAAGAAGCCGAGAGAAAACCTCGTGTGCCAACATGGGTGTTGAGTTACCCCGCTCGTTGATGATCTCGACTAAGGCATCATACTCCTCATCAAGACCATTGACAATAAACGAGTTGAACTCGGAGTCGGTGAGGGGCTGTCCAATGGAGGCCAATGTGTCGGCAAGGCCCTTGACCTTGTTGTAGAACTCAGTGGCCGTGGAGTCAAGCTTCTGACACTCTCCAAGCTGACGACGGAGTGCAGAGACACGAGCCTGGGACTACGCTGCAAAGGTGCGCTCAAGGATGGTCTAGGCCTCATGAGACGTCTTCGCGAAGACAACAAGGCCGGCAACTGCCGGCGAGAGCGACCCCTGGATGGAGGAGAGGTTCGCCTGGTCCTGCCCCGTCCAGACGCGATGGGCCAGATTGTAGACCGGACCGTGCACGCTGTCTACCAGCGCGGGTGGGCAGGGAAGCGATCCGTCGACGTAGCCTAGCAGGTAGTGACTCCCCAAGAGCGGGAGAACCTGCGCACGCCAGAAGATGTAGTTGTCTGCGGAGAGCTTGATGGTGATGAGATGACCGAAGTGAAACGGCGGCGGCGAAGACGATCCCATCGAGGAGGCTGCCTGGGGTGCAAACACCATGGAGGCAGCTGGAGGCACCGAAGCCGATGCGGGAGGAGGCGGGACCGCAGCCAGGGCGGGCGCCGCAAAGCTCGCGGCCGGTGCGGACGCCGCAAGGCCCGCGGCCGGGGCGGACGCCGCCAACCCCGCCAGCGGGGCGGTGTGATCGGCTCGCGGCAGGAGCGGCGGGACGACGCCTGCGGAATCCGCAGCGGACGGCGGCGCCGCGGTGTGGACCACGAGGTCACGCCCGAGCGAGGGCGCCGGCGGCGTGGAGAAGACGGAGCCGATGCTCCTTGTCCCGATCGGAGCCGGAACGGAGACGGCATCGAGCGGGAGGTTGAGCAGAGCCGCAAGAGAGGCCGGGAGGAAGCCCGCAGCAGTGGAAGCGGTGGTGGCGGCACTCGACATGGCGGCGGCGCGATCGGTGGCGCGGCGGCGGCGGTGAAGGCGGCGGCGGCTGCGGCGGCGGTGCGGGTATTAGGGTTTAGAAGCGGAAGCGATCGTAACCTAGCGTGATACCATGTAAGACAATAAGTTTTGGGAACCAGCACAACCCTCTAGGGGTGGCTTATCTCATTATATATAATGGTTGTGTTACAATACGTACATAGGTAAAGAAGTTATACATAGTCTAACAATAGGTAAAAAAAACTGAAAGCGTAAACTGACAGAAAGAAGCGTATTGTGACGATGAATCCGACAAAGTCAATCTGTGCTTTATTATTAATTAGGGATAGATATGGACCAGGAAGAGTTGCCTTGACCCCGATCTAGGGTTTCATGCTTCTCGTCTTGATGTGTGTCGCTTCCCCTCTCGCATTCGTCGTCTTCTCATATCCAAACCTCCTCCTCCCCTGTTGGCGTCCTTCGTCGCGGTTCTCTCGATGGACAATCCCGTGCCTCCTCTTCTAAGGCCCTCTCTGGTAGCAAGTGTGGTCGTGAAGGCTCGTTGGAGGCGTGCCTGTAAAGCCCTCGATGCGGCTATATCTCCCACGTGTCGAAGCACGACTTAGAGGCATAACCGCATTGAAAACAATATCGCAAGTGAGGTAATCTTCACACAAGCCATGTAATACATAAGGGAAAGAGATACATAGTTGGCTTACAATCACCACTTCACACAATACATGAATAAAGCATTACATCAACCAGATACAATCAAGGTCCGACTACGGAACCAAAATAAAAGAAAACTACTCCAAATGCTACACAGATCCCCGATCGTCCCAACTGGGCTCCACTACTGATCAACTGAAACGATAGAACACAATGAACGATATCTTCATCGAGCTTCTCCTTGAGCTCAGTTGCGTCACCTGCATGGTTTCATCGGCACCTGCAAACTGGTTTTGGAAGTATCTGTGAGTCACGGGGACTCAGCAATCTCACACCCTCGCGATTAAGACTATTTAAGCTTATAGGAAAGGTAAAAGGTATAAAGTGGAGCTGCAGCAAGCGACTAGCATATTTGGTGGCTAACATACGCAAATGAGAGCGAGAAGAGAAGGCAAAGCACGGTCGAGAATCTATGATCAAGAAGTGATCCTGGACTACTTACGTTCAAGCATAACTCCAACACCGTGTTCACTTCCTGGACTCCGCCGAGAAGAGACCATCACGGCTACACACACGGTTGATGCATTTTAATTAAGTTAAGGTTTCAGGTTTTCTACAACCGGACATTAACAAATTCCCATCTGCCCATAACCGCGGGAACGGCTTTTGTAAGATCAAATCCCTGCAGGGGTGTCCCAACTTAGCCCATCACAAGCTCTCACGGTCAACGAAGGATATTCCTTCTCCCAAGACAATCCGATCAGACTCGGCATCCTGGTTACAAGACATCTCGACAATGGTAAAACAAGTCCAGCAAGACCACCCGATGCGCCGACATCCCGATAGGAGCTGCACATATCACGTTCTCAGGGCACACCGGATAAGCAATCCATACAACTAAAACCAGCCCTCGAGTTTCCCCGAGGTGGCGCTGCAAGGGGCTCTAGTTTGGACCAACACTTAGACAAGCACTGGCCCGGGGGGGGGGGTTAATAAAGATGACCCTCAGGATGCGCGACTCCCAAGGGAAAAAGGCTAGGTGGAGAATGGTAAAACCAAGGTTGGGCCTTGCTGGAGGAGTTTTATTCAAGGCGAACTGTCAAGGGGTTCCCATTATAACCCAACCGTGTAAGGAACGCAAATCCGGGAACATAACACCGATATGACGGAAACTAGGGCGGCAAGAGTGGAACAAAACACCAGGCATAAGGCCGAGCCTTCCACCCTTTACCAAGTATATAGATGCATTAATATAAATAAGAGATATTGTGATATCCCCACAAAATATCCATGTTCCAACACGGAACAAACTTCAATCTTCACCTACAACTAGCAACGCTATAAGAGGGGCTGAGCAAAGCGGTAACATAGCCAAACAACGGTTTGGTAGGACAAGGTGGGTTAGAGGCTTGGCTCAACAATATGGGAGGCATGATAAGCAAGTGGTAGGTATCGCGGCATAGGCATAGCAAAAGAGCGAGCAACTAGCAAGCAAAGATAGAAGTGATTTCTAAGGTATGGCCATCTTGCCTGAGATCCCGCAAGAAAGAAGAGCGAGTCCATGAAGAAGACAAACGGACAAAGTCGAACGAATCCTCACAACACGACGTTATTGGAACCAACCTGAAGAAACAACACCGGGAAGAAGCAAACAATCATAGTAAACAACCATCACATAATCATGGCATGATGCACAATCAAGTATGATGCATGTCCGGTTTAATGAAGCATGGCATGGCAAAGTGCACAAGCAACCCTACAAATTAAGTGGAGCTCAATATGAAACTCCGTTGCATATTGACGAAACACCACGTGACTTATTTAGTTCGGTCTTGTTTATGTACCCAACAATATTAAATGTTGTTAAACATGGCAAGAGGGTGAAGCATAAGAAAACTACCTATCTAGGCAAATTTAAATGAGGCCGGAACAACAAACAACAAGTCCGGAAAAATCCCCATGTGCAATTTAAGGATTTGGTACTGTTCTTCCCTAAACCAAATTTTAGAGCTGTTAAACATGCAAAGTAAAGCCATCATGTTAAACTAGGCATTTTTCTACCCCATTTACATATAAAGATTATTTAAAACCGAGCTACGGTTATTAAGTTATGAATTAAATCATTTTAGCATGGCATAGGAGCAAATTTAATCAAACATCATTTTAAACATTTTAAACATGGATGAAAATGGCATACTATGAAACTAGATGAAAAACTAAGCATATTTCATATATAAATTATTTTAATCCGATGCACGGTTAATTAGTTATTAAATGCATGAAGTTAGAGGGTTTTTCTGTAAAACTATAATTCCCCGGTTAATTAGCAAAAACACAGAGGCCAGAAAAAAAAAGAGAATGGGCCGAAACTGGCAGGCCCAGAGGTGCACAGGGGAGGCTGGGGATGCTCACCCAGCTGGGCCAGATTCAGTTGGTTGGTGGAGAGGCCTAGATAGGTCGGTCAATGGGCGCATGGACGACTGGATCGGGATCTCCCGATCCACTGCGCCGGCGTGCGACGAACGAGTCACCGGCGAATAGGGGAGAGCGACGGGGACGCGCGGGAGCTGCGGATCCGGCGAGGGGAACGCAATAGAGGCAGCAGACGACGCAAAGAGGCCTTGTTGGGTCAAGGAGCTCGCCGGGGCTCCATTCCCGGTGATGGCGAGGGGTCCCGTGACAAGCTCGTCGGAGCTCCGTGTCAGCGGCGGCGCTGTCCATGGCCAGAGAGAGAGAGAGCCATAAGAGAAGGAGGAAGGGAAATCGAGGAAGGAAGGAGAGGGGCGGCCAGGGACGCAACCTGGGGGTCGAGGTCACCGGCGGATGGTGCGGCGTGCTCCGGCGAACGAGGTAGACGAGGCGGCGGCGCACAGGCGCTCGGGCTCCTGCCCGCGGGACGAAGACGAGGCGTTGGGGGCGGAGGCGCTCGGCCCAGATCCAGCCCAGGGCGGGCCGGTTGCGGGCTCGGGCGGGCCGCACGGGGTGGAGGAGGCTGAGGGGCGACGTGGCGGCCTCCTAGTGGATGCGGGCGATGGCGCTGGTGATGTGGCGCGCCCGGATTGGTCAGGGGCGCGGGGACGGCGGCGCCAAGTGGTGGGGTGCGGCTGGGCGGCGCCGGAAAACGATGTGGAGGCGGCGGCTGATGATTAGGGGTGCGCAACTATAGGAGGAGGGGTAGGTAGCTGCCCAGAATGGAAGGGGAGGTGGTTTATATAGGGTAGGGGGTTAGGATTAGGGTTTGGAGGGGTTTTAGGAGTGATTCGGAGCCTCCGATCGCGATCTGACGGTCCGGAACGGAGGGGGGTTTAGGTGGGCAGCAGGTGGGTTGTAAAAAAGAGGTTGGGCTGAGATGAGAGGAGATGAGTGCAGCCCGGCAACTGTTTCCGGAGACCGAAAATGTCCGATGTTTTGACCGACTATAATGTCGCTATAGTTATCCGTTGGGGCATCAAACGAACTCCGAATGCGATGAAACTTCGCAGGCGGCCTACCTACAACATAACAACACCGCATGCCAACTTCCAATCCATTCCGAGAATATTTTCCGGCCACTTATAAAATAATATTTCGGATGTGCCGCGGGCGCGTGCAAGTGTGTCTGGACTCAGAACGGACAACGGAAGGAACGGGGAGACCTGGACAGATGCAAGTTTTGAACACATGATGATGCAATGCACATGATGACATGATAGGATGCAACACGCAAGCAAATGACATGGCAACGACAACGAATAACTGGAAGACACTTGGCACATCGGTCTCGGGGCGTTACAGGGCTGCTCCTCAGATCTAGAGTATGAGGTCGTGTTGCGGTCCAAGTTGGAGGTGGAGCGGTCTGCTCGCGAGCAGGTCGCGGCAGAGCGCGAGGCTTGGGTTGCGGGCCCTGCCTGGTTGCAGCGCGACGAGCAGGCGCATGCGGAGGCGGCGGCGGTGGATCCCTGGGAGGTTGCGGCTATGGGGTCGTCGGTGGCCCCTCCGGGCTCCCAACCCTCTCTGCCGCAGGGCTCGGGCGGTTCGGCTCCGGTGGTTGGCCGCGGGGGCGCTCTAGCATCGGTCCTGGCACTGGGGGTCACGCAGGCAGCGGTGGGGGCTAGGGTAGTGGTCGGGCGTCGGGCGGCGCTGGTTCCGGTCCGTATGACTTCCCTTCCAAGGCCAGGCGTACCTCTCCCATGGAGATGGGCTCATCCTTGGCGGCGGTGGGCGATGGGATCCTCCCCCTCCCCTCTCCTTCCTCAGGGCTATGTTCCCTCTCGCGGCGCAGCTCCGGCCGTCGAGGGCGGTGCATCCTCGGGCTCGGCTACTCTCATGTGCTTTGCTTGCCACATATCTAGGTACTACCAATCCCGCTGCAAGTTCCCCCCTTTCAGCTTGATTTGTAGGGAGGAGGGCCACTTCATTGTCAATTGTTCGAACTGGTCCAGTTTCCCCTCCTTCAAGCAGTTTGGGCTGGGCTTGCCTGGATGCTCCTTCTTCGCCTTGGATGAGGAGCTGGGTATGCCTATCATTGCCCCTATCGCCTCCAATGCTGCTGTCATTTCGGTCACCTCCGACCCGGTTTCGACCCAAGTCATTTCTGATGAGCTGAAAGAGTGGGGGTGGAAGGATGGGATTGGAAGATCCACCAACTATCAGAGTCTGAATTTGCGGTCACCTTCCTCACCAAAGAGAGCCTCAAGATGACGGCGTCCTGTTCGAGCTTCACCCTGTCTCTGAACCAAGTTGTCGTCTCAGTCAAAGTTGCCAATGATGGTGCTCATGCTGTTGCCTCCTGATGGAAGCTGGAACTATGTCGGTATTTCCCCGGAGAGGGAGGGATGACACAGCACAGCGGCGGTAGGTATTTCCCTCAGTTATAAAACCAAGGTTATCGAACCAGTAGGAGAACCAAGCAACACAATGTAAACAACCCTTGCACACAAATAACAACACCTCGCAACCCGACATGTTAAAGGGGTTGTCAATCCCTTTCGGGTAATGGCGCCAGAAATTGGTGCGTGACGGTAAAAAGGTTGTAATAGATTGGATAAATAGATCGCAAATAAAATAAAGTGCAGCAAAGTATTTTTGGTTTAATAGATCTGAAAATAAAAGCAAGGAAAAAGTAGATCGCAAAGGCAAATATATGAGAAATAAGACCCGGGGGCCATAGGTTTCACTAGTGGCTTCTCTCAAGAAAAATAGCAAGCGATGGGTAAACAAATTACTGTTGGGCAATTGATGGAACTTCAAATAATTATGACGATATCCTGGTAATGATCATTACATAGGAATCACGTCCAAGATTAATAGACCGACTGCTGCCTGCATCTACTACTATTTCTCCACACATCGACCGCTATCCAGCATGCATCTAGTGTATTAAGTTCGGGGAAAACAAAAATCTTGGATCAGCATCTCCTGTCCGCCACGATCCGCCGCTTTAGTCAATGATTTCAACTGCTGCAAGAGTATAGACATTTTAAACAGAACATCAGGATGTTTGTTAGGGAAGACACCCTCGATAGTAAACTTGTTACGAGTAGTCCAAAGAGCCCAGCAAAGAGCGCCCATCCCAGTCTAGAAAAGCCTTTTGGCCCGGCCATTCAGGCCAGCCATCATAGAACGAACATCAGCAAAGAAACCTGGGCTCCAAGGGGTCAAATACCACGATCGGACATAACCCCAAATCAGCAATGCTAAATCGCACTTAAAGAAAATGTGATTAGTGTCTTCGAGAGAAGAACAGAAAGCACACAGAGTGGAACCTGGCCCGTTCCTTTTCTGAATCTGGTCAGCCGAGGGAAGCCGGCCCCTGAAGACCTGCCAAAGGAAAATTTTGATCTTAGTGGGAACCCCAGCCATCCAGATGTGTTTGAACCTCGAGGTAGAAGGGCCAGAGACAACACGACTATACAAAGACTTGACCAAAAACTTCCCACATGCGGTATGGGGCCAGGAGACAGAGTCCGCCTCCTCCGAGAGCGCAGGAAACAAAGCACCGAGGCGATTCCAGTCACCCAACTCTTCTGGAGAAAGAGACCTCCGAAATCCAAAGTCCCACCCATTGTGTGAGAGCTCAAAGATTGAAATCTCAAGATTGGGGCAATACGAGAACAAAACTGGAAAGGAGGATGCCAGGGTGGCATCCCCAGTCCACCAGTCCAACCAAAAGTGGGTCGAAGCCCTGTTGGTGGCCACAAACTTGACATGAGCACGAAACACGTCCCTAACCTTGATGATGTCGGACCAAAACTGGGAGGCCCCATTCGCAATCGCAAACATAGGGCTTCCGCTAGGGAAATACATGTCTTTTAGAATCTGGAACCATAGAGCCTCAGGATTAGCGGTCATGATCCTCCACCACCATTTAACAATGAGACATGTGTTCATCACCTGAGTGTAAAGAATTCTAAGCCCCCATGGCTTTTAGGTTTGCAAATGATGTCCATTTGATTAACCTGTATTTTCGTTTGTTCTCAGCAGAGTTCCAAAAGAAAGCCCCTCTATGCTTGTCAAAACCCGCATGAGTCCCTTTAGAAAGCCTGAAGAAGCCCATGGTGAACATAGGTAGGGAAGAGAGACATGAATTGATGAGGGCCACTTTACCAGCAACAATGTTGTATCTACCACATCATGGTAAAACTCTGTTCCCCACCTTAGCCACCAGAGGCTTAAATTCCTTAGAGTAGAGCCGAGATAGAGAAATAGGTAGACCCAAGTATTTGAAAGGGAAGACACCCAAGGAGCAATTAAGCGAGTGCGAGATACGCAAAGCTTCAACCTTGTCCACACCCATAACTATGGCCTCACTTTTGGAGAGATTAATTTGAGCCCCGACAAGGCTTCAAAACATAGGAGAATGAATTTGAGATTATCAATACAAGAATCATTCACCTCCACAAGAATGATAGTGTCATCCGCATATTGGAGATGGGTGAGGCCCATAGGGAGGAGGTGGGAAATCACAGGGGAGATGTGGCCAGCCGAAGCCGCCCTGTCCAGCATGCAAGACAACGCATCAACAACGAAGTTGAACAAAATTGGAGATACCGGATCACCTTGCCGAAGCCCACGACCATTGGCGAAGTACTTACTAACATTACCATTCACATATATCACAGTATGTCCACCCAACACCAACTGCATTAGACGATGCACCGCACCTGGGTCAAAGCCCTTAGCATGTAGAACCTGACGAAGAATGTCCCAGTTAACCGAATCTTATGCTTTCTCAAAGTCGAGTTTAAGAATTAAGGCTTTGGAGCCCCTCTTCTTAAGGTCATGCACTACCTCATGCAGGCACAGAATGTCGTCTAGAATGAATCTCCCTTTGATAAAAGCGGATTGGGTCGGGCTAATGATTCGATGTGCCACGGGAGTTAGCCTCGTCGCCATACTTTTCGTAGGGAGCGAAGTTGTTAATCAACGCAATGGGACGGAATTGTGAGATGGAGTCAGCCCCCTTGACTTTGGGGATGAGAGTAAGGATAGCATAGTTTAAGCGAGAGATGTCAACTGTACCAAGCCAAAAACCTTGGATGATCTTGCACACAAGCGAGCGAAGAGAGGGCTAGAATCGTTTAAAGAAAGGGATCGAGAAGCCATCCGGACACGAAGCCAAATTGATGTTAGCAGAGTTGATGGCCAATTTGATCTCCTCTTCAGAAGGAGGAACCAACAGGTCCGCGTTTTCGATAGCCGAAACCTATTTGTCCTGATTCTAGAGGGAAGGTGCAAGAATAAAGCCCGAGGCTGGCTTGGCAGCCAATAGCGAGGAGAAAAATTCAAAAATATGCTCCATAATCAACTGGGGGTTAGCAACCCTAGTGCTAGCGATGACCACACTGTCAATGGAGCATCTCCGTCGCCGGCCGTTAGCAATGGCAAAGAAATATGGCGTGGGAGCATCGCCCTTCAGCACCCAATTGATCGTGCCATGCTGCTTCCAATAAATCTCGGTCTGCTGATGTAAATGCATGAGGAGGCCTTCAAGCTCGTACCTATGACTCCACCCAGCCGTCAAAAGGCCAGAAGAATCTACTTACATATAAAGGGAGGAGATTTGCCCCAACAAATCTTGCTTATTTCTAAGCACTTCAGCCACACGATTACAGCCCAAGCCCTTAAGGAATTTGCGAAGTTGATAAGAGCAATAGTGCTAGTCATCCATGGGGCCAAAAGACCGCATTCTAGACTCAAGCAAGGACTCAATCTTCATCATGACCATGTCAAAGAAGCTATCGACCATAAGCCAGGAAGCGTCAAATTGGAATCTGGAGGTGGAGATCTGAGAGTCGTAACCAAGGTCTAGGACGAGAGGGGAGTGGTCTGAGCCAACATGGGGGAGCACAGAAAGAGATGCTCTGGGAAACAGAACATCCCAAGAGTGGGAGACGAAAGCACGGTCGAGCACATAACTGGTAGGGTTTTCCTGATGATTGGTCCTTGTAAAACGAGATCCCATCCTAGGCAACTCACGGAGAGTACATTTAGCAATAAACTCATTAAAAGAATCTGCCAAGGACCACAAAAAGTTAGAATTATTTTTGTTAGAGGGGGGCGCAGGAGATTAAAGTCTCCCCGAATGAGCAGAGAATATCGCAAGAATCCACCTTCGCAACTAATTCATCGAGGAAAAGCGGGGACAGAGAGTTGTCAGCCAGACCGTAAAGAACCATGATCTCCTAGAGAATGTTAATGCTTTTGTGACGCACTACCATACTAGCCCAGAAGACTCAGTGATCGAATGCCACAAAGTCGAAGAGATCTAACCTAGAACCAATCAGAATACCTCTGGAGTGACCCGATGCAGGGAGACAACGCCAACAGAAATGATCCGCCCCAGCGATTAAGGCAAGCTCAGGGAAGGAGAAGGAGGCCTTAAAGGTTTCGACAAACCCAAGAAAGTCAGCATTAGTAGCACGAACTAGGTCGCGACACCCCCTAGAACCGAAACCACGAATATTCCAGAAAACGCCCTTCATTTGAAGGATAAGTTTTTTATCCGTAGGTTCGACCGACTCAGATCCATGACCACTTTATCTTTGTGGCCTTTGCGCCTCTTTACCGTGGTGGGTGGAGGGCCACAACCCTCCCCCACCACCCCAACACAATGGTCGGTGGCCTTGGTCACCACCGAGGCTACTGCCTCCATAGACTTTGCTAGAGCGGACTCCTTAGCTTTCGCCTGGGAAGCTTGAGCCATTTCATTAAGACGGATAACAGAAAGAAGAAATGAGAGGAAGCCCATAGATTGATCAACTTCCACCCCAATGTCAGCCATAATATTGCAGAGGTGGGGATCAGGCATACCAGGAAGAACCAAATGAGCAGGGGACGGGGGAGTCGAAGTACCTGGAGGACAGTGATCCTTGGCGGCCGCCCGCTGCTCCTCACGCTCCTGGATGGGGATCGCCACATTCTGCCGGTGCAGGCCCTGCCTGGCCGTCGAGATCGGGGAGCGAACCGGACCAACGACCGAGCAGGCTGCCGGGGAAGAAGCGTCGCCACCCGAAAGACCACCTGCCACCGCACCCAGGTCCGCATCTAGTCTGCGGAATAGCCCAGCACCGCCCTGCTTGGAGCCCGAGGAGGCCCGACTCTCGGACGAAAACTTGCGAACAGACATATTCTTCTTCTTAGATGGCTTGCTGCAGGGACTGGGAGGGATCGCCACACTCGCTGGATGCACCTCCACAGTCCCAGAGAGGGAAGGGGAGGTCGGCCGGATCGGGAGGACATGGCAAGCCCCCGCCGAGGGGTTGTGAAAGTGCGTTAAGTCGACTAGAGGGGGGTGAATATGCGATTTTTATAAATTCTTCACTGAGGAATTTCAGGGTGAGGAAATTCCTAAGCGAAGAGCTACTTGCAACGGAATAAGTACTCAGATGCATACATGACATAACATAAACATGGATATATGATGAAATGAAAATCAGACACAGAGTACAGAAAGCGTAAACACAGGATAAAACAGGATGAAGACAAACAGACTAAAGAAATTGAACTGAGGAAATTGAGGAAGTCTTAAGTCAAAGTCTTCAAAGAGATATGAACAAGCACACAACACACAAATGAGGAAATGGAAGGGTTGAGGAAATAGAACCGGTAGGCTTGGTGAAGACAATGATTTGGTAGACCAGTTCCAACTACTGTGACAGTTGTACGTCTGGTTAGGGCGGCTAGGTATTCGAACTCGAGGACACACAGTCCCGGACACCCAGTCCTTAACACGCAGCTCAGGGCACTTAGTCCTCACCGTATTCCCCTTGAGCTAAGGTCACACAGACCTCGCCCAATCACTCGTGGTAAGTCTTCAGGTGACTTCCAATCCTTCATAGACTCGGTCACTCGGCGATCCACAATTTCCTCTTGGATGCTCTAGACCATGACGCCTAACCGTTTGGAAGATGCACAGTCCTCAAAGGTAAAAAGCGTCGGATCCACGCAGGATCAATCTCTTCAGTGATGCTCAATCACTTTGGGTTTGTAGGTGTTTGGGTTTGGTTTTTCCTCACTTGATGATTTTCGCTCAAAGTCCTCGGAGGATGGAATGCTCTCAAATGACAAGTGTCAGTTTCTCTCGAAGCAGCCAACCAGCTAGTGGTTGTAGGGGGCGGCTATTTATAGCCTAGGGAGCAGCCCGACATGATAAGGCATAAATGCCCTTAAATGACATGACCATTTGGTGGGAAGATATTTTGGGACAGCTGACGCATAACACAACAACGGTCGGAAATTTGACTATCAAATTCCTTAGGGCTATCATGTTCCTCACTTGTAGGCAATCCGCACTGGCGAATTCCTAACTCCTCAGTCATAGCAAATTCCTCAGAGACCAGAAGAGCTTCATCTCTGTCATTGAAGAAATTGACTAAACTGCATGAGATTTCCAATGGCTTCACTCAAAGGGATTGGTAGGTGTACGATTTTGAGTTGAGCATCACTTGGGAACTTTTCCATAGTATTTCCTTGCCCCCCTTTAACAGTATGGTGTTTCCTGTGACTCAAGAAAGAGAAAAAGAAACTACGAAAACAAAAGTCTTCACGGTTCATGTTCCTCGAATGAATACCAAGTCTTCATGGTCACACCAATTTCTTCACTTTCAAAGTCTTCAGAAATCCAACGTCTTCAGTCGAAGAACTTCATTTTTAGGGGTCGACTTTCTCTGTAAATATCAAACTCCTCATAGACTTATAGACCTGTGTACAGTCACAAACGCATCAGTCCCTTAACCTATAAGTCTTCAATACACCAAAATCACTAAGGGGCACTTGATGCACTTACAATCTCCCCTTTTTTGGTGATTGATGACATTATAGGTTAAGTTTTCAACGGGGATAAACACATGAAGTGTAAATACTGATATTGAGGAATTTCATTGCAAGATATAGAAGAACCCCCCCTGAAGATGTGCATGGTGAGGAATTTGCTTTTGAAGCAATGCACACTTGAATAGTAGAATCATGGAGATCCCCCCTATGTCTTGTAATTCATACACGCATTTAACATATAATATGAAGAATTTGAAATGCATGATGAAATATGGTGACTGATGTAATTCAGCATGCGTGCATTAACATATATGAGGAACAAGCATGCAGAAGAACATAGCAAAAGTATTAGACCACCATCGGGTTTTAAGTTTACAACTCGATCCAGTAAAGTCTTCAAAAGAACGAGAGTTGTAACTTAGAAAAAAAGCTCATATAAGTAGACCCGCTAGAAGACTAACTCAAATTTCTCCCCCTTTGTCATCGAATTACCAAAAGGGACGAAAAATGAGGACTAACGCCCCTGAAGAATATCATCACGGAGTCGATGAAGGAGCACCATCATTGTTGGGGTCGGTTGTTCAGGTAGGGCCTGCCGCGGTGTCGTCCAAGTCTTCATGTTCATCAGTCGCGCATGATGAAGAATATGAGCTGGCTACCATGGAAGGAACTTTGGTCTTCTTGAATTTCTTCGCCGGTGGCTGAGACCAGTCAAAGTCTTGCTTGAAACCCATTTGCTTCAGATCATCTTTAACATACAGATGTGACAAAACAGCCCAGGTGCGACCAAAGACTTCTTGGAGGTAGTACTCGTTTTTCTTCACTGCATTGTGTGTAGCAATCATGTTGTTAAGAATAGAGCCAAACTGACGCTTAACCCATTTGTGGTTGCGATCGACCTTCTGGTGAAGACTGAGGAGAAGCTCACGATCAGTCATCACCCTTGGAGATGTTCCTTGAGGATTTTGCTTTGAAGCATTTGCGGCAGAGTCATGAGTGGTAGAGTCATCATTGGTTGAGTAGGATGCAGCTTTGCGGAATAGACCATCCAATGGATGAATGCCTTCACCAATGATTGCAGTAGCCTTGCCCTTTTTGTCAGATGAGGAAAATGTCCGCTTGAGGACTTCTATTGGGTGCAGGTAACTGACGTGATTTTTAAAATCAGCCTTGTAGTTGAGTGAAGACCTTGTTCTGAGGAATCTCATAATCCAAGGAGCATAAGGCTTCAACTCAAATGGAGAGAGTGCAACATTTGCCAGAGTCCTCATGAAGAAATCATGCTAGTTGATAGGAATGCCATGTATGATATTGAATAGCAGATTCATCATGTTGCCAACAACTTCTTCGTCATTCGAATCATGGCCTTTAATAGGACTCAATGTCTTCGTCAGAATGCGATAGACAGTTCTAGGCACAAACAACAATTCCTTCACAAGGATTTTGGTCCTTGGGGCTTGACCGGGCTTTAGCGGCTTCATCAATACTTGCATGTAGTGAGCGATAAGTTCAGGTTCATGGTATATGCAACGAGCGCTTCAAGGGGAGGATTGACAGGCAGGGCATGAAGCAATTCAAAGGCCGGTGCTTTGAAATGTGTGTTCTCTATCATCCAGTCCAATACCCAAGAGTTCACATCTTCATCTTCTCCGGTGATGTGCAGCGTGGCATAGAACTGAAGAATTAGCTCTTCATTCCAATCAACAATGTCAGTGCAAAAGTTGAGCAGTCCAGCGTCATGAAGAACACTGAGGACTGGCGCGAAGCAAGGCAGTGATTCCATGTCCACGTGAGGAATATGCTCGTGGTCGAAGACTTTGTCTTTGTTGAACAGCAGCAAAGAATAGAAGTTTGGTTGGCTGGCAGTCTAGAAACGCTTCCTTCTAAGACTAGCAAAGTCATAGGGGTTGTAGTCCGTGAAGAATACATGCTAGTGGAAGAAGTCAGCAGCCTTGAATTTCCGCTTCTTTGAGAAAGGATCCTTTGGCTTGGGCTGAGGAGTGTCAGTCAGTTGCATCGCAACCTTAGGAATCGCAACCTCAGGATCTGCAGGCTGAGGAATTTCAGTTTCTTCTTCAGTGGCAGCCTGGGTCTTCAATTCTTCAGCAGCAATTTCATCAGCACTAGTGGCTGGAATCTCTTCATGAATAGACGGAATGGGGTGTGGTTCTTCAGATCCCATTTGAACTTCAGTAGTCACCGGGAACTGAGGAATTTGTTGTAGAGGATTGAACAAAGGAGAGTTGGGGTGCTGACTTTCCCAAAAGTCAGCATTCATCACTGGCGTTGTGCACCCAATGTCCACATCCTCATCTTCTCCATTCATTTCTTCAACGTCGGCCTCTTCAGCAGTAAGCCGAGGCATGGGCGATGAGACAACCGGGGTTGAAGGGATTGCATCCACTTCAATTTCTTCATCCAACTACTCTAAAGAAGCAGCAGAAGGAATATCTACATCGGATCCGCTTGGGATCACGTATTCTTCATCAAAAGGAATGAGCTCCTTTGATGGCATGCAGGAGACTGTAACAACATCAATCAGATTTTCAAACGAGCTGGTTAATTTCTTCATCTTCTTCAGAGCTGAATATTTTGATGAAGTTGATGCTTTCCATTTCTTCACAGCTGCACACTCCGCAGCCTTGGTCTTCTTCGCTTCTGATGCAGAAGGAAGAATTGGACTTGGTGTAGCTGTAGGAGGAGCAGAGGAAATTGGTTCCGTTTCTTCAGGCACAACTGATGCAGTTGCCCCGGCATGATCAGTTTCTTCAAGCACAGCGGTTGAAGCTTCAGCTGTCCTGACAGTTTCTTCAGGCGCAACACTAGTGGTTGCCCTGGCAGTTTTATCAGCGGCTGGAATGCAGTCATCAGCCCTGGTAGTAGCATTTTCTTCAGCAGGCTGATTGTCATCGGCGGTGCTGGCATTTTCTTTAGTAGGCTGAGTAGATGCTTCAATCTTAGGAATTTCTTGTTGTGTGGGAGCAGCAACATTGGTAGTGAAGTTTTCATCCAACTTCACAAATCTGACCTTGGCTCCAAGCCAGTCTGTGCGGTAGACGTTGAATTCATCACCGAGTCCTTTGATCTCAGTTTGAATAGATAGAAGTTCATCAGATGTCATATTGACAACATTTTCTTCAGGTAGCGCTCTTTCTTGTATTGTGCCTTCTTCAGCTACCTGGCCTTTTCAAACTTCCATTTCTTTTCATCAATGAAGGCAGTCAACACATGACTTTGACCATGAGTGAGGTTCATCTTAGGCAGAGGTGTGTTGGGGTCCTTGTGCCACAAGTCGATGAAGTCGACGATCAACTTTGGATCCAGTATCAATGGCACATTACTAGCTTTGGCTCTAGCGGCCCTGTGATGTCTGTCTTTGATGATTTTTTCAAATCTTCATCATCAGCTTCGTCACCAGAGGACGGGACCTGAAAGGCGACCTGCTTCTTTTGAGGACTTGGTCAAGTGCCTCGTCCAGCAGTGGCCTTGGTCTTCAGCAAAGTGGGGCCAGTTGAAGAATGCAGAGGAGCTGATGAACTTGGAGAGGCTCCTGAGGCAATAGAGATGCCTGTTGTCCTTTGGCACGAGGCGAGATGCGCAGGTGATGAGGACTTTGACGGAGGAGCTGAGGATTTTGCAACATGAGGAACTGGGGCGGCTTGAGGAATTGGTCGTGAGGGCTTAGCAGAAGGTGGTCGTGAGGGCATTGCAGAGGAGCTTGGCCATGAGGCATTGAAGAAGAAGGGGCATTGTGCTTGTGTGCAGGCTTCTTAGGCATGGCCTACTTCGGCTTGCTAGCAGAGGCCTCTGCAGTGGCAGCAACATCAGCAGAGTCTTCATTGAATTTCCTCACTGCCTCTTTTGCTACTCTGGCCAACTTAGCTTGACGCTTTGCCCATTCATCAGGATAGTCCTCACCACGCTTGAGGCTAGTGGGATCAGCTTCTTGGCCAGGTGCCAACGGAGGTCTTGGGCAAGGAGGGTAAAGAACAAATTTCTTCATATATTTTGGAGTGACATATCTGTATTCTCTCCATTCTCGTGCCCATCTCCTCTCTATCCTTTGTATGCGCACCTTGTGCTGATTTTTTCCTCCTTTCCATGTGTGGCCTCATCAGGAGTGCAATAATCCTTATAAATGTCATCAGGGATCTCAAAAGCTGTGTTGACTTCCAATTTCTTTCCTCCCTTCCGAGGTTTCTTTCCGTCAGCCATTTTTTTCAGCTCAGGATTTTGAACAGTTGAGTTCTCTGAAGAGGTATGCAGTTTTTCTTCAAGAAACGCTGCAAATGAGTTAAGTTGATGAGAACCTAGAGATTCAGCAGCAGTCATTGTACCTGTGAACAGAGTATAGGTGCGAAGAATTTGGAGAGGTCATATGTGTTCTCAGAAGTTTTTGCAAAAAGAACAAGTTTGAGGAATTTGACCGGATGAGTCTTGAGGAATTTCACTAAGCGTTCTTTGACTTAGGTTCCAAAGTTGAACAGATTTGAAAATCCACACAATTGAGGAATCTTGAAGAGAAATGTTGCTTAGAGAAACAGATCAAGAACAGATGATATGTGAGGTGTTTAGTGTGTGAAGAGTTGAGGAATAAACACCTTTTGAAGATTTGAACAAAATATCAGAATCAACAAGGGCAGTAAAAGTAACTTTTAATTACCCTTGACGAAGAACACGACAAATTGTGAAGAGTAGATTTAGAAGCTCGTCAGTTCGGATCTTCCACGCCCTAACATGGCTGAGGAAGACAGCTACGGCGGCGGCGGAGTGAAGAAATCTGCAGCCGGCGCGAGTACGAGGGCGATGAGGTCGAGGCAGTGAAGCTCTTCCTCACCAGTGACGATGGAAGTAGCGGTGGTGCTAGGGTTTGAGAGCTCGAGCGAGGGAGTGAGGTCGAGCGGAGTAAGAAACAAAGTGAGGAAGGGAGGGGGTTATTTATAGTTGAAGTGAAAAATTGCTCACCCGAGGAAATTGGGCGAACGTGCCCCTGACCCTTCTCATTCGCGTGACATGTGTCACCCACGTATAGAGAGGTGACGATCGTGTGCGATCGTGGGTGAATAGAATAATATATCACGAAAGGTGTAACGGTTTAAGTGGCAAAAGGCGAAAATTCAGATACGATAAGTTTAAGATTCCGTTCGCACATTCTTCAGCTGACAAGGACATGGTAAAGATTTTGAACGAGTTTCAAATAGAACGCACATGAAGAATTTGTGAATAGACTGGGTTGAGTTTAGCATAGAGGGGGAAGGGTCCGATCACATTCACTTAGCAGAACAAGCAACTTGAAGAAATAGCAATAAGTGAATGTTGTAGATGACATAAACTCATATATATCTATATTGCCAACGAAGAATAACAACGGAAAGGGTGAAGACATTGGAAAGTTGAAGAAAATGAACAACTAAGGAATTTAAAAAACTCAAATTGAAGATTTTCAACTTTTGGTGGTGGCGTGACCCACCATATAAGAATGATGATTTGAGACACCACGTACAATTGTCGTAGGGTTCTGAGAATCAAATTCTTCGTTAATTTCTTCACACTTAGAGGGTTTGTCTTCATTGATTGAAGGAAAACGTTACTTCGTGTGTTGCACATCTAAGTCATCTATTTTGCATAAGTGTTAGGATGTGTCTCCTTTTCAAAGGACATTCGAAGATTCTAAGATATTTAGCTCACACCTCAACTTGCTAAATCTCTTCTCATCCAAGGGCTTTGTGAAGATATTGGCTAGCTGTTCCTCAGTCTTCACATGCTCAATCGCGATGTCGCCCTTCAACACATGACCACAAAGAAAATGATGATGAATTTGAATGCGCTTTGTCTTCGAGTGCTGAATTGGGTTATGAGCAATCTTGATGGCACTCTCATTGTCATAGTAGAGAGGCACATTCTTCATATTGATGTCGTAGTCCACGAGGGTTTGCTTCATCCACATCAATTGAGCACAGCAAGAACCAGCAGCAATGTACTCAGCTTCAGCAGTAGACAGTGATACGCAGTTTTGTTTCTTCGAGGACCGGCAGACCAAGGATCGTCCGAGGAAATGGCATGTGTCTGATGTTGACTTGCGGTCCACACGGTCACTAGCATAGTCAGAATCTGAATATCCAATGAGATCAAAAGCTGAGCCCTTGGGATACCATAATCCAAGTGTTGGTGTGTGAGCTAGATATCAAAGAATATGCTTCACAGCCTTATGGTGTGATTCCTTCGGTGTAGATTGAAATCGGGCACACATGCAAACACTAAGCATAATATCTGGCCTAGATGCACATAAATACAATAAAGAACCAATCATGGAGCAGTATACCTTTTGATCGAAGTCAATACCATTTTCATCAGTGCACAGATGGCCATTTGTGGGCATAGGGATTTTTACTCCTTTGCAATCTTGCATGCCGAATTTCCTCAGTACATCCTTGAGGTATTTCTCCTGAGATATGAATATGCCATTGCACTGTTGACGAATCTGAAGACCTAAGAAGAATTTCAATTCTCCCATCATAGACATTTGATATTCTTCACTCATCATATAGGCAAATTCATCACTGTAACATTTGTCAATACAGCCGAAAATGATATCATCAACATATATTTGGCACACAAACAATTCACCGTTATAAGATTTAGTGAAACGAGTTGGGTCAAGTGAACCTGGTTTGAAGCCTTTCTTCATGAGGAATTCCTTCAAAGTATCATACCACGCGCCGAGGGGCCTGCTTGAGGCCATAGAGGGCCTTATTGAGTCTGAAGACTTTGTCAGGATGCTTTGGATCTTCAAAACCTGGGGGTTGAGCAACATATACTTCTTCCTCAAGCTTGCCATTGAGGAATGCACTTTTCACATCCATTTGATGTAAAATGATATCATGATGGTTAGCATAAGCAAGTAATATGCGAATAGCCTCAAGTCTAGCAATAGGTGCAAAAGTTTCATCGAAATCAATTCCTTCAACCTATGTGTAGCCTTGAGCTACAAGTCGTGCTTTATTCCTCACCACATGGCCATTTTCATCTTGCTTGTTGCGGTAGATCCACTTTGTGCCAATGATATTGTGCTTGCGAGGATTTGGACGTTTGACCAATTCCCAGACGTTGTTGAGCTCAAATTGATGTAATTCCTCTTGCATAGCTTGAATCCACTCAGGCTCTAGAAATGCTTCATCTACCTTAATGGGATCTATGATAGAGACGAAAGCAAAGTGCCCACAAAATTTAGATAAATGTGAAGCTCTTGAGCGTGTGAGAGGACCTGGAATGTTGATGTCGCTGATGATTTTCTCAATCTGCACTTCATTTGCAACGCGGGGATGAGCTGGTTGTCGTTGAGGAATTTGATCAGCATTTTCCTCAGCACCATTTTCTCCAGGTGCATCAACATGTCGTTCTTCACGTTCTGGAACAACTTCTTCAGCAGATTCTTTGGTAGGAATGACATCCTCAGTAGCTTTGAACTTAATAGATTCCTTAGGAGGTATTTCATTTGTCACGGGAGGTAGGTGCTCTCTTTGCGAGCCATTAGTTTCATCGAACCGCACATCTACAGTTTCAACAACCTTGTGGTGATAGGTGTTGAAGACTCTATAGGTGTGCGAGTCCTTACCATAACCAAGCATAAAACCTTCATGTGCTTTCGGTGCAAATTTAGAACTATGATGAGGATCTCTAATCCAGCATTTAGCACCGAAGACTTTGAAATAACTCACATTGGGTTTCTTGTCAGTGAGGAGTTCATATGAAGTCTTCTTGAAGAATTTGTGAAGATATACCATGTTGATGATGGGGCAAGCAGTATCAATTGCCTCAGGACAGAAGCGAGTAGGCGTCTTGTACTCATCAAGCATAGTGCGAGCCATCTCAACAAGAGTCCTGTGCTTGCGCTCCACGATGCCATTCTGCTGAGGATTGTATGGAGCAGATAACTCATGAGTGATACCAAGTTCATCAAGATAGTCATCAAGACCAGTGTTTTTGAACTCAGTTCCATTGTCACTTCTGATGTGCTTGATCTTCACACCAAAGTTGGTTGAAGCCCTCTAGGAAAATCGTTTGAAGACTTCCTGCACTTCAGTTTTGTAAGTGATGATATGCACCCATGTATATCGAGAATAATCATCAACAATGACAAAGCCATATAAAGATGCAATATTAGTAAATGTGGCATAGTGAGTAGGGCCAAAGAGATCCATGTGAAGCAATTCAAATGGACGAGTGGTAGTCATGATGGTCTTTCAGGGATGCTTGGCCTTGGTCATCTTTCCGGCTTCACAAGCTCCACACAAATGGTCCTTGAGGAATTTGACACTCTCTATGCCAATGACATGCTTCACTCTGCATTGAGACAGACATGCAGTTGAACCCTAAGGACTCGACAAGTATAACTTTGTCCATGTGTCAATCCTTTGAGATTGCAACCTTACTTAGACCCAATACCTTGCTTTTGCCTTTGTCAGCGTAAGTGATATGCTTCAGATGCGATGGAGATAAGGGAGTATCCATAAATAGATTCTTGTCACGAGTCATGTGATTTGTACATCCACTATCGAGGACCCACTTAGTGGCTTTGGGTAGATAATCCCACAGATGAATTAGTGCAGCTTACGAACTCATATACTTCATCAGTGAAGATATGATATCAATTTCATCAGATCAATTTCATCAAGCAATAGAATAGATAAAGCAGTATGAGGACGCGAGAAATGAGAATTCATTTCTTCATGATTAGCTTGCGACCTTTCAAGCATATTCAGGTCTCTAGCAAAATCCTCAGACGTTTAAGTTCATCTAGATACCTGACCCTGCATAAGAGATTAGTTATTTTTCTTCACCACCCACATCTGAAGGGGTGGCAAAGAGTTCATAATTTTGCGAGCTCCATAAGAGAAAGGTGGCATAGATGCCAATCCACTTAGTTTCACATAAGAGGGGTTAGGGTAAGCGTAAGAGTAACCAGAGAAATTCTTCGAAGACTTATGAACATAATGATTTGAAGAATAATGCACATATCCATAATCCTTAGATCTTCCCTATGAAACAGAAGGGTTAGCACGATGATGTTCATATAAGGACTTTGATCCTTTTGAGGAATTTGATCCACGTGAGGAATTTGGTCCGTATGAGGACTTGGATCCATATGAAGAATTTGGTCGATATGAAGAATTTGTTCTAGGGTACCTATTCTTCACAGGTGGTGTCATGATGACATTCACCTGAAGATTTTCAAGGCACTTTTTGGGAACCCAGATTTTCTTCATAGGAGAATCATTCCTACAGTTAGTGCCAACATATCTAGCAAATACTTCACCATTCTGATTTTTGAACAGTTTGTAGTTGGAGTCAAATGACTCATTAGAAGAATATGAAGATTCACATGTAAAGCCAGATAAAGTAGATGGATCCACTGAAGGTCCCTTTGCAGCAAGCCATGAGGTTTTGGGATACTGCTCATGTTTTCAGTAGGTCCC
Source organism: Triticum aestivum (assembly GCF_018294505.1). Lineage (NCBI taxonomy): Eukaryota > Viridiplantae > Streptophyta > Magnoliopsida > Poales > Poaceae > Triticum > Triticum aestivum. The sequence goes on along the minus strand of NC_057812.1, from coordinate 382,275,916 downwards.
ATCAACATTGAGTTTCCTTTCAAAGGCAATACCCTCTTTCCTAGGGTTCCTGTTGAGGATCTGCTTTTTAAGCACATCACAAAGAGCATGATGCCATTTGAGGCTTTTGTACATGCCTGTCATATACAATTCCTTCAACCCTGCATCATCAGTGATACTAGCAATGTCCTCAGATGAGGAATTAGTGATAGCAGAGATAGTTGAAGAATTTGCAGTAAAGGAAGCATTTGAGCATTCAGGTGAAGAATTAGCAGATTCACGTTTAATGCACTTCAAACATGGAGGAATAAATTCTTCCTGAGTAGCGCTGATTTGTTGAGCAAGTAATGAATCACGCTCCTTCTGAAGATCTTCATAACTCACTCTTAACTGCTCAAGATCTTGCTTTCTTTGAAGAAATTCATAAGAAAGCTTCTCATGACCAGACAAGAGAGTGTTATGATGACCTTGAAGATTGTCAAACTTGGACTGAAGTCTCTTAAGATTTTCAGTCAAAATTTTAGTGCGCTCCATTTCCTCGCCCAACATATCATCGCTTTTATCTAGCATATTTTAAACCTTTTTAGAGCCTTTTGCAGTTTCACAGCAATCTCAGCAAGTTTAGAATAGTTGGGTTTGAGGTTTTCATCAGATTCGTCCTCACTTGATTCAGAGGAGGGATATTTGAGTACCTTTGAGCTTCTTGCCATGAAGCAATAGGTGGGAGCGTAGTCATCATCGCCATCATCTGTTGTAACGCCCCGAGACCGATGTGCCAGGTGTCGTCCAGTTATTTGCTGTTGTTGCCTTGCCATTGCTTGCGTGTCATGCATTGCATATCATGTCATCATGTGCATTTCATTTGCATACATGTTCGTCTCATGCATTCGAGCATTTTCCCCGTTGTCCGTTTTGCATTCCGGCGCTCCGTTCTCCTCCGATGGTCATTTCTACCTTCTTCTTGTGTGTGGGGGTTAAACATTTCCGGATTGGACCGAGACTTGCCAAGCGGCCTTGGTTTACTACCGGTAGACCGCCTGTCAAGTTTCGTACCATTTGGACTTCGTTTGATGCTCCAACAGTTAACCGAGGGACCGAAAAGGCCTCATGTGTGTTGTAGCCCAACACCCCTACCTTTTGGCCCAAAACCCACCTAAACCTCCTCCATCATCTCGGTCGTTCGATCATGATCGCGTGGCCGAAAACCGCACCTCATTTGGACTCTCCTAGCTCCCTCTACCTATATATATGTGATCCCCTCCGAAATATTCGCGGTACAAACCCTAGCTTCTTCCCCTCGCGCTGCCGGACGAAAACCCCCGCCGCGCCGGACAATGTCCGCCGCCGCCGCCACCTCACCCGGACCTATCCGGAGCTGCCACGTCGCCGCCTACTTGGTATCTGTTTTGCATGCTCCAGTTTTTCACTAAGTCTGTGATCTGATTATGTTTTTGCCATGTTCACATGCTTGCAATTGTATTTTCTGATCCCTTTTGGCTCAAGGTCACTAAGGGACTTTTGTTAAGCTCTTTGCGTAGATCCATGCCATCCTTTACTTTGCCATGTTCAGGTCCTGTAGTATATAGTTTTCATGCTCCAAAGTGTGCTACCTGATCTGAGATTCCAGACAAGTGTTAATTTCACTGTCTGAAATCTGTTTACCAAATGCACTTTTGCCATGCTTGTTTGAACCTGTTAATGGATGAATTGGCCGTAGCTCAGTGTTCCTCTTTTGTTAAGCATCATGAATGGATCCCTGCCAAGTATTTTTTTGCCATGTTTGAGTGCTGTAGCATGTTTGTCTTGTTGCATTTAGTTGGCTACTTGCTGTAAATCGTAGAACGTGGTCATATTTGATTTGCTCGCCATTTCCAAACCATAACTCCGATTCCGGTGATCTTTATATCGTTTTCAAGCGATTTCATCTCACCTTTACAGTGGCACACTTGGATTTCCAAGTTGAGGCCAGGTTCAATCATTCATTGTCAAATCATGCATATGCATCGCATACCACATCTCGCATATCATACCATGTTCTTGTGTTGGTTGTTTACTATGTTGTGTGCTTCTTTCCGGTGTTTGCTTCTTCGGGTTGGTTCCGGTAACGTCGCGTTTGTGAGGATCCGTTCGACTATGCCCATTTGTCTTCTTCATGGACTCGTTCTTCTTCCTTGCGGGATTTCAGGCAAGATGATCATACCCTCGAAATCACTTCTATCTTTGCTTGCTAGTTGCTCGCTCTTTTGCTATGCCTATGCTGCGATACCTACCACTTGCTTATCCCGCCTCCCATATTGTTGAACCAAGCCTCTAACCCACCTTGTCCTAGCAAACCGTTGTTTGGCTATGTTACCACTTTGCTCAGCCCCTCTTATAGCGTTGTTAGTTGCAGGTGAAGATTGAAGTTTGTTCCTTGTTGGAACATGTTTATTTGTTGGGATATCACAATATATCTTATTTAATTAATGCATCTATATACTTGGTAAAGGGTGGAAGGCCCGGCCTTATGCCTGGTGTTTTGTTCCACTCTTGCCGCCCTAGTTTCCGTCATATCGGTGTTATGTTCCCGGATTTTGCGTTCCTTACGCGGTTGGGTATAATGGGAACCCCTTGACAGTTTGCATTGAATAAAACTCTTCCAGCAAGGCCCAACGTTGATTTTACCATTCGCCACCTAGCCTTTTCTTTCCCTTGGGTAGGCCTGCCCAAAGGTCATCTTTATTAAACCCCCGGGCTAGTGCTCCTTTGAGTGTTGGTCCAAACTGAGCGATGTCCAGAGCTACCAGGGGCAACTCTGGGCTGGCCCACCCGACGTCTTGCTCATCCGGTGTGCCCTGAGAACGAGATATGTGCAGCTCCTATCGGGATTTGTCGGCACATCTGGGTGGCTTTGCTGGGCTTGTTTTACCATTGTCGAAATGTCTTGTAACCGGGATTCCGAGTCTGGTCGGGTCTTCCCGCTAGAAGGAATATCCTTCATTGATCGTGAGAGCTTGTGATGGGCTAAGTTGGGACACCCCTGTAGGGATTTGAACTTTCAAAAGCCGTGCCCACGGTTATGGGCAGATGGGAATTTGTTAATGTCCGCTTGTAGATAACTTGAACCTTAACTCAATTAAAAAGCATCAACCGCGTGTGTAACCGTGATGGTCTCTTTCCGGTAGAGTCCGGGAAGTGAACACGGTGTTGGAGTTATGCTTGACGTAGGTTGTTTTAGGATCACTTGTTGATCATACTTTCTCCAACGTGCTTTGCCTTCTCTTCTCGCTCTCATTTGCGTATGTTAGCCACCATATATGCTAGTCGCTTGCTGCAGCTCCATCTCATACCTGTTACCCTTCCTATAAGCTTAAATAGTCTTGATCGTGAGGGTGTGAGATTGCTGAGTCCTCGTGACTCACAGATACTTCCAAAACCAGTTTGCAGGTGTCGATGTTACCGAGCTGGTGACGCAACCAAGCTCAAGGAGGAGCTCGATGAAGATCTTGTCCTTCGTGTTGTTTCATTCTCCAGTTGATTAGTAGTGGAGCCCAGTCGGGACGATCGGGGATCTGTGTAGCTTTTGGGGTAGTCTTCTTTTATTTTGGCTCCATAGTCGGGCCTTTATTGTAGCTGGTTGATGTAATGCTTTATTCATGTAATTGTGTGAAGTGGCGATTGTAAGCCAACTATGTATCTCTTTCCCTTATGTATTACATGGGTTGTGTGAAGATTACCTCACTTGCGACATTGCTTTCAATGCGGTTATGCCTCTAAGTTGTGCTTCGACACGTGGGAGATATAGCCGCATCGAGGGCGTTACAAGTTGGTATCAGAGCCTTCCCCGACCTTAGGAGCCCCCATTGCTTGATCGTTTTTAGCAGCCGAGTTGTGTCTAGAAAAATGTTTTGAGTCAATTAGGAATTATATATCAGAGAGTTTAGGAATTCTTTTTACTCCCCAGTCTCCTCATCGCTCTGGTAAGGCATCCTGACATAGAGTTTTGACTCTTCTCTTCTCAAATTTCACTAATTTTTTTTAGGATCACGCGGGTATCTTGGAATCGTTTCGATGGTTTTGTGACGAGAACATTGTTCTTTGTGCCTCCTGTCATTTAGGGGTTGTGGCAGTGTCCCGGGGAGTTGAGCTCCGAGGTGTTGTCGTCACAATTTTATCGTTGCAGTTCTCGAATACCTGAGATTAGTTTCGCCGACATCGAAAATCTCTTTTATGCAGTTGTTGGTGAGATAACCTCGACGCCACCCAGTACTGGGGCGGGAGTTCGGGAGTATTGCCATAACTCGTATAACGGATGCTTTTCGAAGGTTGAGGTAGACAATTTCCGAAGGTTTCTTGGTTATGTGTTGAAGGATGGATACAGCTGGATGTAGGATTTGCTAGTGTGGGTGAGATATTATGCTTCCCCTGTACCCCCAACACCTGATTGCATAACCGGAAAGTTTTGGGAGTTTATAAGTGGGAATTCAAGTAGCTCTTAGGATATCTTTCCGATGGATATATGATATGAAATTGGGGTTCGACGTCTAGTGGTCCGCCTATTCACGGTTGGTTTTACAGTGGTCTCGTTGTGTCTTAAGGAGTCCTTGGCTATGCCGACTCGGGGACGCTTCGTATGTCATGTGCACTGCCTTGTACATGATGGTGTTGTACGATCGAGCCCGTGTAGGCCCCACCACGAAAACTTCGGACGAAATCTCTATCATATGTTTGTTCTGGCTTATTTTGCAAGCCATTCCTTTGTTTTTGTTTTGAGTTGTGGTATTCGAGTTGCTTCAAAGTCAAATGTTGATTCCATACCTTTCCTAAGCGGTGTTCTCATGTGAATACTAATCCTTCAAGATAATCGAGTTTGTCATGTCAATCCTTTTCAACCGGCGTGTTTCTCTTCAACTGGATCCGATCATTTCAACAACCGCAAGATCAAGTATCAGTTCTTCTCAACGGTGTTCGTTTCATCCATTCCAAATTGTCTTTGTTTTTCCCACCCTCCCTCCCTTTGTTTTTCTCCAAGGATTCAGATCTCTTAATCGAGTATCCATCTTATTGATGTGAAGTCTCTCCATTCTTTTCTATCATTATTCTTACCCAGTGGTTCCCTTGAAGGTGTTCTTCTAGTTCACCATTATTCGTTCTTGTCTTCTCCAGTGGTTTCAAATCAAGCTTTGTGGATCATATCCTTTTTCCTCGTTTCAAATACCTTTTCTTACCGGTGCACCTCTTTATCATTCACCTCTCGCTATTCATTTGTTCCGGAGCGCTAAAGATATCTCAGAAGATTTGTGTTTCCACTCTTAATCCGTTCAAGCTATTTTGAGGATGTTATCTCATTCAAGCCTTTTAATTCAACCGGTGCAATCTCTCCTTTAATCATTTCAACGGTGTATCTTTTGAGTGGGCCCTAACCCACAGGTCTTCTCCCAGGATCTTACCCGACTCTTCTTATTTTCCCGGAGCTATCCTAAATTCATTTCAAATTTGACGTAAGAATGATTCATCATCTGTCATATGTTTTTCTCCAAGTTCTTTAAAATTCTTTTCATCGTTGGCTCAACCTCTTCGTTTTGATTCTTCCGGAGTGCCTAAATAAGTCATGATGGTATTTCTCGTCGTCATTCTCAGTTTGGATGACCGAAGAAGATTCTTCTTTCAACCTTGCTCCATTCTCTTCAAGATTCGTGATTCTAGCTTGTTGCCATCCTCTCGTAATTGTTTTGATCGTGAGAATTCTTTTCACCTACCCGGAGCAATTCAAGATTCTGTTCAGTTTAATTATCCGGAGCCCATCATCTAAGATTTATTCATTCCAGCTTTCAGCTTTCATACTCTAAATCATACTGGTGTCTAAATCAAGGATTCTCTAATCAGCTCGTAATCTCTTCGTTCTCATGGATCTAAATTCTCTCAAGCATCTTCGTTTAATTGCTAATTCTTCCCGGTGTTTCTTCATGTTGTAATCATTCTTTTTCAATTCTTACGGTGGTTCGTTCAAGAGTTTTTCTTCCTTTGTGTATCATATCTATGCATTCGTGCTTTTCAAATTCTACCGGTGGATCGTTGAAGACTTTCTCAAGTTTGCGCCATATGTCTCTAAATCCTTCCAACGGGAATAAGTAGTATGCCAATTCCATGGCTTGTCATCAATTTTAAATTGGTGAAGGATACGCATAATGTAATTCTTATTCTTGTTTCATCGAGTTTATTCAATTCCTGTTTTCCGGAGTGGTTCATCATACTTATTCTTGGTTTCAAGTGCTCATCTTTCTTTTCCGGAGTTCCAAGCTCTCGCAATTATGTAATCATGGAGACCTATCAATAATCTTTACAAGGTTTCACCTTGTGTTTTCGACTTCTCTCTCTTTTCGTTATCTTTTGTTTACCGGAGTTCTTCATGAAGGTTCTACATGATGGTTCATCAAGGATTTAATTTCTTCTCGAAGTGTTCATCAAGATTCTGTTCAGAGGAACTCAAGCTTTCTTCATATTGTAATCTAGAGTGCATTTCTGTCTACCGTATCATTGGAGGTGGTATTATGTCATTCTTGATAATTTGAGTTCATGATTCACATGTTGTCAAGATTGGGATATTTTAAATCCATCAATCTCGTCATTGGAGCTATCTTGGGTTATATTTCACCTAAAACTTTCCCTAAGGATTGTTGCTATTTATGGTGCTTATAAATGATCCAAGTTCTTCACTTATCCTCCCGGTGAAATATTTTCTCGTCTCCTTGTTCATACCAATCCAATTCTTTTTTCCGTGAGGGGCAGGCTGTCACCTCACAATTTGAGATGTATTCCATAAGACCATATCAAATGTATTCTCCTAAAGATGCCTTTTCAAACTCTTTGTGACAGAAGTTGGCATTTTCTTCTCCATTCTTTATTTTAATCATCTATCTTCTATTACTCTCTCCCGGAGGAATTGTGTTGCTGCTCTCTTCAAACCTTCTTCTTGTCCTTATCATGCTTATCCTCTTAACCAGAGTGTTGTGACCCTTTGCTCAAGCTCTTTCATTTTATCAAGTCTTTCATCTCTTTTCATCCGAAGTGTTGTCCGAATTTGTAATTCCTTATTCCGCTTCCCTACCGGAGTGCTTTCAACTACATTTATCTCCGTTGTATTCTTTTCTCGATATGGCTTAACCTCTTCAATAGTTTTTACCTCTCCTTTTTCTCTTCTGCTGTTCCTCCGGTGCCATTCTAGATCTCGGGACGAGATCCTCTCGTAGTGGTGGAGTGTTGTAACGCCCCGAGACCGATGTGCCAGGTGTCGTCCAGTTATTCGCTGTTGTTGCCTTGTCATTGCTTGCGTGTCATGCATTGCATATCATGTCATCATGTGCATTTCATTTGCATACATGTTTGTCTCATGCATTCGAGCATTTTCCCCGTTGTCCGTTTTGCATTCCGGCGCTCCGTTCTCCTCCGGTGGTCATTTCTACCTTCTTCTTGTGTGGGGGGATTAAACATTTCCGGATTGGACCGAGACTTGCCAAGCGGCCTTGGTTTACTACCGGTAGACCGCCTGTCAAGTTTCGTACCATTTGGACTTCGTTTGATGCTCCAACGGTTAACCGAGGGACCGAAAAGGCCTCGTGTGTGTTGCAGCCCAACACCCCTCCATTTTGGCCCAAAACCCACCTAAACCTCCTCCATCATCTCGGTCGTTCGATCATGATCGCGTGGCCGAAAACCGCACCTCATTTGGACTCTCCTAGCTCCCTCTACCTATATATATGTGATCCCCTCCGAAATATTCGCGGTACAAACCCTAGCTTCTTCCCCTCGCGCCGCTGGACGAAAACCCCCACCGCGCCGGACAATGTCCGCCACCGCCGCCACCTCACCCGGACCTATCCGGAGCTGCCACGTTGCCTCGTCGCCGCTCCCCGCCACTCCGCACGTGCCACCTGTCGCCCCACTCCGCCCCGCGCCCGCCGGCCCGCGGAGCCCGATCCGGGCCCCCGCGACCCATCCCGTCGCCGCCGCACGGGCGCCGCCCGCCCGCGGTCGCCCACCTCGAAGTCACCGGGTCCTCGCCGCCGCCTTCATCTCGCGTCGGCCGGCGACCTCGCCGGGCCGCCCGCCGTCCCGTGGCTCCGGCGCCGCCCCGACACGCTGCATCTGTCGCGGGTTGCCGATCCCGCCGGACTCCGGTGCCCCGACCTCACCGAACCTCTCCTTCCCCGGCCTCCCTCGACCTCCTCCTCGTCTCCGGCCGCTCTCCGGCGAGTCTCTCCGGCGAAATCCGTGCTGCATCGAAATCCGTGCCAAGAACCTTAGATCTGGAGGTCCAATTTGTACTAAGCCCCCAAGTTTCCCATGTTTCATATGCCCATGTTCATTGCATTGTAACTTTGCATCCGTAGCTTCGTTTCGGGCATATAGCATATCAAAATGTTCGTCCCAGAGAGCACATCATTTCATCTCATTGCATCATTTTCATTTGAGCTCATCTTGATGCAATGTTCTGGAAGCAGTTGCACGAAACTTTGGGTACCAGGCTAGAATTCAGTACAACTTTTCATCCACAGATAGATTGACTGACCGAGAGAGTTAATCAGATTTTGGAGGATATGCTGAGAGCTTGTGCGCTAGATTACGGATCTAGTTGGGACGATAATTTGCCATATGCAGAGTTCTCTTACAACAACAGTTACCAAACCAGTTTAAAGATGGCCCCTTTCGAAGCCTTGTACGGAAGGAGGTGCAGGACACCGTTATCGTGGGACGAAGTTGGAGACCGCCAGTTGTTTGGACCTGACTTGATTAAAGAGTCTGAACAAAAGGTGAAGTTGATTCGCGATAGGCTCAAGGTAGCCCAGTCCAGACAGGAAAGTTATGCAGATTCTAGACGCAAGGAGACAGTTTACGAAGTCGGAGATAGAGCTTATCTTCGAGTATCTCCACTTCGGGGAACAAAGCGTTTTGGAGTTAAAGGGAAGTTAGCACCACGATTTGTAGGACCATATCGAGTTTTGGAGCGTATGGGAGAAGTGGCCTACAAGTTGGAATTGCCTGAAGAATTGTTAGGAGTTCATGATGTGTTCCACGTTTCTCAGTTAAAGAAATGTCATGCGGAGATGGCTGACATACCATTGAGAGATACAGTGCCTTTGGAAACTATTCAGTTGGATAACGATTTGACCTACGAGGAGAAACCAGTTAAGATCCTCGAGTTTGCCAGTCGAGTCACTCGCATCAAGGTTATCAAGTTTTGCAAAGTTCAGTGGAGCCACCACACAGAGGATCAAGCCACCTGGGAACGAGAGGAAGATTTGCTCAAAGACCACCCTCACCTATTTTCTAGCCAACCCGAATCTCGAGGGCGAGATTCATCTTAAGGGGGGTAGGTTTGTAACATCCCAAATTTTCAATTTGGAATGTTATACATTAGATCATCATTGCATATCATATTTTATTTTGCATTTTGGTTGATCCTAGAAATTCTACGCAACTCAATGACCCACGGAGAGAGTTGGGGATTTTGTTATTTTCATATTTGAGTTTTCTCAAATTTTGAGAATAGGATCATTTGATTTTATTTATTTTATCATCAATTATTTCTATTACAAAAATATGAGAGAGGGAATAAAATGACTTTCCCAAAATAAAGAAATATTGAGGATTTAATAATAAAATCAAATAAGATTTTATTTCGGAGTTTTTCGGTGTTTTATTTGAATTTAGGAAAAATGTGTGTTTTTCAAAATTGCATTTAGGTCCCAAATAAATGTTCACCTTGTGCGGCTTGATTTTAGAAGCCCGTGAAAATTTATTTCAGAATTTTTGGAGTCCGTTTAGTATTTCTTTTTATTTTTCTCCTGCGCGTAATATTTTAAAAAAAACGAACCGACCTAGGGCCGTGTCCGACTAGGACTCCCGGCCCGTTAGGCTATTTAAGCCGGGGAGGCCCAGCCAGAGCTAACCCTAGCCCGAGCCGCCCCCAGCCCCCAGCCGCCGCCGCCGCCGCCGACACCGCTGCCGCCGTGCCCCGCCGCCGCCGCGCCGCCGCCCCGCCACCGCTGCCGCCACGCCCCGCCGCCGCCGCGCCGCCTCGCCGGCGGACGCCGCCGCCGCCGCACGCTCGCAGAGGTTTGCCGCCGCCTCAAAATCCGCGCCATTTTTTTTATTTTTTTTCGAAAAACCATTCGGTTTTTCCATCGGTTTTTTTAGATTCGTTTTTTTAAATAGATCAGTTTTTCTGGTTTATTTAAATAGTGAGCGTTCGTCCGTGCGTTAGTTCTAGCGAACGATCGTCGTTTTTCTTTTTCTCGGATTAAATCCGCGATTTTTCTGATCGTGATTCCTGATCCGATTTTCGTTTTAGTAGAACTTTTCGCTCGTTTATCGAAATCAGGCGATTCAAGCGCCTAGAGTTTCGTCTCGAAACCCTCTATCCGTTTAACCAACTTAAACCAGTTTTTGCTACTGTAAAATTTGCCCTAGATCCAGATTAGTAGAACGAAGTTGTTTTCTTGCGTCGTTTGACTTTCGTTGCTTCGTTCGATTTGATTCTTTTTGCCAACCGGAGTTCTTAAGTTGAACATTCTGGTTAGATCTCTTATTTGAGTTTTACCTGTGCATTAGATGAGTACTTATTGTATGCTTGTTTGTTTGTCTGCGATAGAATACCCGGAGTGCGTCGCATGTTACTTCGAATCGCTAGGTTTCCCGGATCATCAGCAAGGCAAGTAACACTTTGATCATACCTTTTCTACTACCCAGTTGTATTGCATTAGATCAATCCTCACGCATTGCATGGTTAGGATCTAATTAAATTGTGGGATGGGAAGTAGAGGAGGTAGAACCTATTACCTGTTTATTATCAAACCTTTGGGAGTTACTTCTACGTTTGCTTATTATGCCATGCTATGCTAGTAGACGTGGATTGGGTGAGTGATATCCATGACATATGTGAGTTTTGTTAATTAATGGTTTATCTAAGGTGGCAACTTAAACACACATCTAGGTGGATTGAGACACCTGGATATTCTAGGACTTGCCTGTTTTCTTTTGGACCGCCACCCAGGCTCAAAAGGATCATGAGACTATTCATAGTAGAAACTTCCGTGTGGAGCCACAAGCTATTATGGGCTCTAGCATAGTTGACTAAGTTGTGCGAACTCTTATAGTGGTAGACTAGCAGATGTAGGGGATGTAGGTGGTACGGTCTACCCGATCATAAGGTGCTAGCGCTTCTGAAAGACTATGTCTCGGTCATCCGTCTTCTCAAACACCCTGTAGTGCGAGAAACCCAACGGAGGCGATCGAGTCTTGTGGGGAAAAGTGCGCAAACCTCTGAAGAGTGTAATAAACTAATCATGATTAGCCGTGTCCCCGGTTATGGACATCTTGAGTATCTAGTACCTGGATTATCATGTGAATCTCAACATGTTACTCTAAATTAATTTTGTTGGGTTATGTTTAATGATGATGCTTAATTGGGGTTGAGAATGCTGTCAACCATTCTCAATGTTTAACAACTACCATGATAGTTAAATAAATTTTATTCCTTTGAAGTAGGGAAAATTTGGCTTTACGCAAAAATGTAACCATAGAGCTTTCCACCAGCCAAATATGCATATAGTATAGCTGTTTCATTCCATTACTCTCTATGTGTTACCTTGCCAGCATATTCCATGTGCTGGCCCGTTTTCGGGCTGCAATGTTAATGTTGCAGACATTTCAGACGACGATTAAGGAGTTTTTAGGTCGTGGTTCTATACTCAGTGATGCCGTTGGAGTTGATGGACTCACTTATCTTCCAAGCCTTCCGCTGTTATCATTTTTAGATGGCCTTAAGCCATATTTATTGTAATAAGTTCTCTTTTGAGACACTCGATGTAATAAGTGTGTGATTGCTACTCTGCTATAAATCCTCCTAGTACTGTGTGGTGTCAGCATTACTGATCCAGGGATGACACCGGAGCACAGAGATCAGACTGTTTGAGGTCTGGTCGCTACACTTCAGCTCTATCTTCATTAGCCAAGCATCGTCGCTCTCATGGTTGGAGGAGGAGGGAGACGAGATAGTGCCTGGCCTTGACAATCCTGACAGAAAAGAGCTCGAAACAAAGACAAGAGATATTTGCGTGATACATGGGTCAAGACATCCGGGAGATTATATAATGAATTTTTACCGACCAAAATATGTGTCGTGTACGAAAACGGAGTCCGGAAAGCGCACGAGGTGCCCACGAGGTAGGGGGCGCGCCCTCCACCCTCGTGGAGGCCTCGCGTCCTTCCCGGACTGCTACTTATTTTTCTATTTTTCTAAATATTCCAAAACGGAGAAATATTGCCTTAAAAATTGTTTTGGAGTCGGTTTACTTACTGTACCACATACCTATTCCTTTTCGGAGTCTGAAACGTTTCGGAAAGTGTCCCTTATGTATTCCTCCGGGTTTACGGTTTCAATAACATTGATTTCAACATTTATGGGATTACCTGAGATATAATGTTTAATTCTTTGACCGTTCACCACCTTCGGATTTGTTCCTTCAAAATTGTTAATTTTTATGGCACCGGAACGATAGACCTCCTCGATAATGTAAGGACCTTCCCATTTAGAGAGAAGTTTTCCTGCAAAAAATCTTAAACGAGAGTTGTATAACAATACATAATCACCTACATTAAACTCACGCTTTTGTATTCTTTTGTCATGCCATCTTTTAACTTTTTCTTTAAACAACTTGGCATTTTCATAGGCTTGGGTTCTCCATTCATCAAGTGAGCTAATATCAAATAACCTCTTCTCATCGGCAAGTTTAAAATCATAATTGAGCTCTTTAATAGCCCAATATGCCTTGTATTCTAGTTTGAGAGGTAAGTGACATGCTTTTCCATAAACCATTTTATACGGAGACATACCCATAGGAATTTTATATGCAGTTCTATAGGCCCATAATGCATCATCAAGTTTCTTGGACCAATTCTTTCTAGATCTATTAACAATCTTTTGCAAAATTAATTTGAGTTCTCTATTACTCAATTCTACTTGACCACTAGACTGTGGGTGATAAGGGGGTGCAATTCTATGATTAACATCATATTTAGCAAGCATTTTACAGAAAGCACCATGAATAAAGTGGAACCACCATCAGTCAATAATATCTAGGGACTCCAAATCTTGGAAAAATAACTTCTTTAAGCATTTTAATAGAAGTGTTATGATCAACACTACTAGTTGGAATAGCTTCTACCCACTTAGTAACGTAATCAACAACAACTAAAATATGTGTATACCCATTAGAGGAAGGAAAAGGACCCATATAGTCAAAGCCCCAAACATCAAATGGTTCAATAACGAGTGAATAGTTCATAGGCATTTCTTGACGTCTACTAATATTACCAATTCTTTGACATTCATCACAAGATAATACAAACTTACGGGCATCTTTGAATAGAGTAGGCCAATAAAAACCAGATTGCAATACCTTATGTGCAGTTCTATCTCCAACATGGTGTCCTCCATAAGCTTCGGAGTGACACTTGCGTAGGATCTGTTCCTGTTCATGCTCAGGTACACAACGTCAAATAACACCATCTACTCCTTCTTTATAAAGATGTGGGTCATCCCAAAAGTAATGCCTCAAATCATAGAAGAACTTTTTCTTTTGCTGGTATGTGAAACTAGGTGGTATGAATTTGGCAACAATGTAATTAGCATAATTAGCATACCATGGAGCAGTATGAGAAGCATTTATGACATTTAATTGCTCATCAGGAAAGCTATCATCAATAGGTAGTGGGTCATCAAGCACATTTTCTAGCCTAGACAAGTTGTCTGCAACGGGGTTCTCAACTCCCTTTCTATCAACAATATGTAAGTCAAATTCTTGTAGCAAGAGAACCCATCTAATAAGTAGAGGGTTAGCATCTTTCTTTTCCATAAGATATTTTATAGCAGCATGATCAGTGTGAATAGTTACTTTAGAATCAACAATATAAGGTCTGAACTTATCACAAGCAAATACAACTACTAAGAATTCTTTTTCAGTAGTAGCATAATTTCTTTGAGCATTGTCTAGGGTTTTACTAGCATATTGAATAACGTTTAATTTCTTATCAACTCTTTTCCCTAGAACATCACCTACATCATAATCACTATCATCACACATAATTTCAAAGGGTAAATTCCAATCAGGTGGCTGAACAATAGGTGCAGAGATCAATGCTTTCTTAAGTATTTCAAATGCTTCTACACAATCATCATCAAAGACAAATGGTATATCTTTTTGTAATAAGTTATTCAGAGGCTGAGAAATTTTTGAGAAGTCCTTAATGAACCTCCTATAAATTTTGGCGTGACCAAGGAAACTTCTTATACCTTTGATGTCCTTGGGGCATGGCATCTTTTCAATAGCATCAACCTTGGCTTTATCAACTTCAATACCTCTTTCAGAAACTTTATGCCCCAAGACAATACCTTCATTAACCATAAAGTGGCACTTTCCCAATTCAAGACAAGATTAGTTGCTTCACATCTCTACAAAACTCGATCAAGGTTGCTTAAGCAATCATCAAAAGAAGATCCATAGACGGAGAAATCGTCCATGAAAACCTCACAAATCTTTTCACAAAAGTCAGAGAATATAACCATCATGCATCTTTGAAAGGTAGCAGGTGCATTACATAAACCAAAAGGCATACGTCTATAAGCAAAAGTACCAAAAGGGCAAGTAAAAGTAGTATTTGATTGATCCTTGGCTGACACATGTATTTGAGAGAAACCAGAATAACCATCTAGAAAGCAAAAATGTGTATGTTTGGATAATCTTTCTAGCATTTGATCGATAAAAGGTAAGGGGTAATGATCCTTTTTACTGGCCTTATTTAATTTTCGGAAATCAATTACCATCCTATAACCTGTAATAATTCTTTGAGGAATCAATTCATCTTTATCATTAGGAACAACAGTAATACCTCCTTTCTTAGGGACACAATGGACTGGACTTACCCACTAGCTATCAGCAACGGGATATATTATACCTGCCTCAAGGAGCTTTAGTATTTCTTTTCTTACCACTTCTTTCATTTTAGGATTGAGCTGTCGTTGATGATCACGAACTGGTTTAGCATCTTCTTCCAAATTTATTTTATGTTGACATAGAGTGGGACTAATGCCCTTAAGATCATCAGGAGTATACCCAATAGCAGCACGATGCTTCTTTAGAGTTTTCAATAATCTCTCTTCCTCATGTTCTGAAAGGTTAGCACTAATAATAACAGGATATATCTTTTTCTCATCAAGATAAGCATATTTAAGAGTATCAGGCAACGGTTTAAGCTCAAACACGGGATCACCCTTGGGTGGAGGAGGATCCCCTAGGATTTCAACAGGCAAATTGTGTTTCAAAATAGGTTCCTGTTTAAAGAATACTTTACCTATTTCCCTTCTTTCATTCATAAACATATCATTTTCATGGTCTAGCAAATATTGTTCTAAAGGATCACTAGGAGGTACGGCAATAGAAGCAAGACCAATAACTTCATCCTTACTAGGTAATTCTTCTTCACGGTGTTGTCTACTAAATTTAGAGAAATTAAATTCATGAGACATATCATCTAAACCGATAGTAACAACATCCTTTTTGCAATCTATCTTAGCATTAACAGTGTTTAAGAAGGGTCTACCAAATATAATGGGACAAAGGCTATCTTGTGGGGAACCAAGAACAAGAAAATCAGCAGGATATTTAGTTTTACCACACAAGACTTCAACATCTCTAACAATTCCCATTGGTGAAATAGTATCTCTATTGGCAAGTTTAATTGTGACATCAATTTCTTCTAACTCAACAGGTGCAATATCATGCATAATTTCTCTATATAGGTCAATAGATATTGCACTAGCACTAGCACCCATATCACATAAGCCATGATAACAATGATCTCCTATTTTAACAGAAATAACAGTCATGCCTACCATAGGTCTAGGTTTATCTTTATCACAAGGTTTAGCAATTCTAGCAGTTTCATCACAGAAATAAATAACATGCCCATTAATATTATCAGCCAAAAGATCTTTAACAATAGCAATATTAGGTCCAACTTTAACTTGCTCAGGAGGTGTATAAGTTTTAATATTGCTTTTACGAACCACAGTTGAAGCTTTAGCATGATCTTTTATCCTAACAGGGAAAGGTGGTTTCTCAACATAAGAAGTAGGAACAATAGGATCATTATAAGTGATAGTCTTTTCTTCAACTTTAATAGGTGCAGCTACTTTTACTTCTATGGGAGGATGATATTTGAACCACTTCTCCTTGGGGAGATCAACATAAGTAGCAAAAGATTCACAGAAAGAAGCTACTATCTTAGAGTCAAGTCCATATTTAGTGCTAAATTTACGGAAAACATCGGTATCCATAAAAGATTTAACACAATCAAACTTAGGTGTCATACCTGACTCCTTACCTTCGTCGAGGTCCCAATCTTCAGAGTTGCGTTTAATTCTTTCCAATAAATCCCATTTTAATTCAATAGTCTTCATCATAAAAGAGCCAGCACAAGAAGTATCGAGCATGGTGGGATTGTTATCAGAAAGCCGAGCATATAAATTTTGAATAATCATCTCTCTTGAGAGCTCATGATTGGGGCATGAATATAACATTGATCTAAGCCTGATCCAAGCTTGAGCGATGCTTTCTCCTTCGCGAGGCCGAAAATTATATATATAATTGCGATCACGATGAACAAGATGCATAGGATAAAACTTCTGATGAAATTCCAATTTCAATCGTTTGTAGTTCCATGACCTCGTATCATCACATAGACTATACCATGTCAATGCATCTTCCCTCAAAGATAAAGGGAAGACCTTCTTCTTAACAACATCTCTGGGTACACCTGCAAGCTTAAATAATCCACAAACTTCATCCACATATATTAGATGCTCATCAGGATGCTTTGTTCCATCTCCTACAAAAGGATTAGCTAGCTATTTTTCAATCATACCCGAAGGAATTTCAAAGTAGACATTTTCATTTTCAGTAGGTTGAGGAGCAACGCTTTGCTCTACCGGTCGGGGTGAAGATACCCCGAACAAGCCCCTCAGAGGATTACTTTCCATAGTAACAAGTGACAGTAAATTTCAGCACACTATATAATTTTGTCCTTAATAAATTCCACCTACCAAAGGCGCTTCACTCCCCGGCAACAGCACCAGAAAAGAGTCTTGATGACCCACAAGTATAGGGGATCTATCGTAGTCCTTTCGATAAGTAAGAGTGTCAAACCCAACGAGGAGCAGAAGGAAATGATAAGCGGTTTCCAGCAAGGTATTCTCTGCAATTACTGAAATAAGTGGTAACAGATAGTTTTGTGATTGGATAATTTGTAATGAGCAACAAGTAACAAAAGTAAATAAAGTTCATCAAGGTGGCCCAATCCTTTTTGTAGCAAAGGACAAGCCTGGGCAAACTCTTATATAGAGAAAAGCGCTCCCGAGGACACATGGGAATATCGTCAAGCTAGTTTTCATCACGTTCATAAGATTCACGTTCGGTACTTTGATAATCTGATATGTGGGTGGACCGGTGCTTGGGTACTGTCCTTACTTGGACAAGCATCTCACTTATGATTAATCTCTATTGCAAGCATCCGCAACTACAACAAAAGTATTAAGGTAAACCTAACCATAGCATGAAACATCTGGATCGGAATCAGCCCCTTACGAAGCAACGGATAAACTAGGGTTTAAGATTTTGTCACTCTAGCAACCCATCATCTACTTATTACTCCCCAATGCTTTCCTCTATGCCCAAACAATGGTGAAGTTTCATGTAGTCGACGTTCACATGGAACCACTAGAGGGATGACAACATACATCTCATCAAAATATCGAACAAGGACCAAATTCACATGACTACTAATAGCAAGATTTCTCCCATGTCCTCAGGAACAAACGTAACTACTCACAAAGCATATTCATGTTCATAATCAGAGGGGTATTAATATGCATATAGGATCTGAACATATGATCATCCACCAAATAAACCAACTAGCATGAACTATGAGGAGTAATTAACACTACTAGCAACCTACTAGTACCAATCCCGGACTTGGAGACAAGAATTGGATACAAGAGATGAACTAGGGTTTTGAGAGGAGATGGTGCTAGTGAAGATGTTGATGGAGATTGCCCTCTCCCTATGAGAGGAGCGTTGGTGATGACGATGGCGATGATTTCCCTCTCCCGGAGGGAAGTTTCCCCGGCAGAACAGCTCCGCCAGGGCCCTAGATTGGTTCTGCCCCATGGCGGCGGAGTTTCGTCCGAGAAGATGGCTTATGATTTTTTCCTCATCGAAAGACTCCATATAGCAGAAGATGGCCATTGGAGGGCCACCAGGGGGCCCACGAGGTAGGGGGGCGCGCCCAGGGGGGTAGGGCGCGCCCCCACCCTCGTGGGAAGGGTGTGCCCCCCCTGGTGAACATCTTGCGCTCAGTATTTTTTATATATTCGGAAAACGTCTTACGTGAAGTTTCAGGACTTTTGGAGCTGTGCAGAATAGGTCTCTAATATTTGCTCCTTTTCTAGCCCAGAATCCCAGCTGCCGGCATTCTCCCTCTTTATGTAAACCTTGTAAAATAAGAGAGAATAGGCATAAGTATTGTGACATAATGTGTAATAATATCCCATAATGCAATAAATATCAATATAAAAGCATGATGCAAAATGGACGTATCACTAACCTATGGCCCACTTGCATGTGTAGTCCTTATATTGATTTCTCAGATGCCGGTAGTTCAATGTAGTCAAATCACCCTCTGGTCCTTTGCATGCAAGGATGCAGCAAATGTCAGCTCCACTCTCTTACATAATAAATCCACTTTTTTATTTTACGTTGGCAAAGCTAAATCATTCATATCTTTTAAATCTGTAATATCATTTTTGAAACTTTTTATATATTTGAACACCTGACACCGAAGAACAAGATAAATCGTGGAACATTTCAAACACTTTTAAATTTCAACATTTCATATTCCATATGTGATGCAAACTACTTAACTAGAAATTGATTTTGACCCAAATATGAAACTAAATGTCAGCTTTTAAAACTTGTTTTTTGGAATGAGTCAAATATATTATTATGAAATCTTTTTAGAAATGAGTGAAATATGTTTAGTATGAAATTAGTGAAACATGTTATTATGAAATCTTTTTCCGAAATGACTGGAATGTGTTATTATAAAATCTTCTTTTGAATGAGTCAAATATGTCATTTAAAAATGCACAATTGAAATATATGTGATTTTTATATAAGAATCCAGTGGAAATGAAAACAATAGTAAATTTAAATTTAAATCGAGAAACTGATTATTTCAAAACATGTAACAATTATTTTTAAAATATTGAAATACATTACTTGAAAATGTGGAATTGAAATATATGTGATTTTGTGAAACTATCGGTGAAAAGTGAAATATGAGTTTTGAAAACAAAACTAATACGAAACTGAAGTGACAACTTGTGAAACTGATTATTTGGAAATGTGTAACTCTTTATTTCAAAAGAGCAAGATATGTATTTCAAAAATATGAAATTGAAATAGATGTGCTTGTGAAACATGCGAGTGAAAAATGAAATGTTGGTTCTAAAAGTAAAAATAATATGAAACTAAAATGTCAAGATATGAAACTGATTATTTGGAAATGTGTAACAGTTTATTTCAAAAGACCGAAATCTGTTATTTCAAAACTGTGGTATTGAAATAGGTAAGATTTTTTGTGAAACAAGCCTACAAAAAGTGAAATTTGGGTTTTGAAAACGAAAACAATTTGAAACAAAAATGTCATCTTGTGAAACTGATTATTTGGAAAGGTGTAGTAGTTTATTTCATAAGAGTGAAATGTGTTATTTTGAAAATTTGTAATTGAACTGCTGTGATTTATGTGAAATATGTATCATGAATTCTGAACCAATTGAAAATGTATCAAAAATCGGTCTGCTTTTAAAGGTCTTTGCGACGAGAATTCAAATTTCAAGAAGTTTTGAAATTGGAATTTTGCTTTAAGAGATACGAATGCTATTAAGTTAGCAAAGGTGAAATAAAAGGATGAATTAGTTTGGGAGAGAGAATAGAGAGAATGGGCAGCACATGCATGTAAAACAACAGTACCATCTGACTAAAAGTTGACATTGGTGGGTGTAGCGTCCAAGATGCAATTCTATCCCAATCACGTGATGAATTCATGATTGGGGCACAACCGCATTTCGTGCGCATAGCAAGGTGGATATCATTGCAACATATCATGTACTGAATAGATGAGAGTACAAGATATAGGCTTACACTCGCCACAAGTTACAACATTCATAGAATAATACATCAATACATAGCAACCATCATACAGAAGAGCAGGATCCGACTACTGATGAAATCAAACGAAAAAAGAAAAACGACATCCAGCATACTAATCCCAGGTTCCCCGACCCAGAACCTATCCCTTGATCGAAGAAGAAGAGGCAGCAGAACTCCAAACAAGCAAGCATCACACTCGCGTCATATCATCACATTACCTGTCACTAGTACGCGTCGGTGCTATACAAACGGCTTTAAACCCCTTTCCGCGACGACATTTGGAACGGTCGCCTAGTGAGTGATGGCGATAGGTGAGTCCTTCCCACATGACCAAGAAACCGTCAGGGATATGGCCCTCCTGGCACACATGCTCGGCAAAATGAGTTCGTGTGCGACCGCCGAGCGCTCAAATACGGAAATACATACAGTAGAGCTAAAAAATACAGTTATACAGGTGAAATTGTTTCTGGTCGCAAGTACATCCCACACATTCAGTCCCCACTAAATGTTTCCATTCGTATGTACATCCCACACAGTCGCTCCAAGGAAAACATTTCCGTTCACAGGTACATCACACACAATATTTCCCGTTAAATCGTTTGTGATAGCGTTGCCATTGCACACGATATTAACAATTTTAACGTTTGTGTTATTGAGTGCATCACACACAGTTCATAGAAGAAACTGTGTGGCAAAGGCTGTCCATCACATACAGTTTTTATGTCGTAAACGTTTGCGCAAGGTGGCCTAACGCAAACAGTTTTCAAGAGGATGCCGTGTGTGCAGTGGAGATTGATCACACACATAGTGGATCCTAGAAACGTTTCTGATCTCAACATCTATCGCAGATGTTTCGCTTTCACAAACAGTGTGCAATGTAATGCCTAATTAATCCCTAATTTAAAAATCACATGTTTTGAATCTGAAAGTAGGCAATCACTTATTTCATATCTAACCTTGTTTATTACAAATACAGATTCAACCAAGAATGCATAATTCGACGCATGGGTACATATACTGAAGAACTACAGAAGCACCAAGTAAAGAATGATGAACCACAGTTGTACTAAAGACTTTAAAGAGAGATGTGAAAGTCATTCTGGTTGCTGGAGAAGGTGAAGCGGAATGCCCATATTGTGCCATCCTCCATGCGTAATGTGCGCACGACCCCTTGTGATGGCTGCCCGTCCATCCTTCAGTGTCTTCAGTACGACTTCTCGATGCGTGTCCACCAATCAGGTACTTCGTGAGGTAATCTTGAGTGAATTGCTTCGGGAACCACTGGGAACGAAAAAGATTCAGACATTGTTGTCTAACAACTCATTATGGGTAGTAAAAAGAGAAGGCTGCAGAGTTTGTAGTTACCATCATATATCTCACTGTTGTGTTGGATAGAGCATAAACAAATAATTTGCTTACCACCATTCGTATCTTTTTGCTAATAATCCTTATTAGTTTCCTCACTTGATGCTTGTTCATGAATATCTCATTGCCCCATACGCAAAAACGGTCGATGCGTGGATCCTTACCAAGGGCATATGTACCTACAAGCAACAAGTCAATATTAGAAGCTAACAAGTGTCCATGCCTAGATCTATATGCACTACATTATGGAACGATAGGGGGTGTCGGTGTCAAAACTGGCGGATCTCGGGTAGGGGGTCCCGAACTGTGCGTCTAGGCGGATGGTAACAGGAGGCAGGGGACACGAAGTTTTACCCAGGTTCGGGACCTCTTGATGGAGGTAAAACCCTACGTCCTTCTTGATTAATATTGATGATATGGGTAGTACAAGAGTAGATCTACCACGAGATCAGAGAGGCTAAACCCTAGAAGCTAGCCTATGGTATGATTGTATGTTGTTGTTGTTGTTGTTGTTGTTCTACAGACTAAAACCCTCCGGTTTATATAGACACCGGAGATGGCTAGGGTTACACAAGGTCGGTTACAAAGGAGGATATATCCATATCCGCACTGCCTAGCTTGCCTTCCACGCCAAGGAGAGTCCCATCCGGACACGAGACGAAGTCTTCAATCCTGTATCTTCATAGTCTAATAGTCCGACCACAGGATATAGTCCGGCTGTCCGGAGACCCCCTAATCCAAGACTCCCTCAGTAGCCCCTGAACCAGGATTTCAATGACGATGAGTCTGACGCACAGTATTGTCTTCGGCATTGCAAGGCGGGTTCCTCCTCCGAATACCTCACGGAAGAATTTGAATACAAGGATAGTGTCCGACCCTGCAAAATAAGTTCCACATACCACCGTAGAGAGAATAATACTTCCACAAATCTAATATGCTGACATGTCTTGGCAACACGACATTATGTCATGGCCCGATGATTATTCGAACCGTCTCCTTTAACTAGCCCTGCACATAACACGAGGCAGTTTTTTACACGTCTTGTCAAAGCAGAGATCGTGCTCCCCTAATTACGGGATTCTCATCAATACGGTAGTGGGTAACCCAACCGTATCTAGGACTCCTAGATCGTAGGCAAGTCCCAAACGGCTATGGAGAGGACGCTTGATATTCACCCTCTTTATAAAGGGACAAGGCTTTTACTCTTTCCCTCTGTGCTCAATCGAATCCTTCCCCCGCCTTGAGTTCTAACACCCAAAGCCCAGGTTAGGTGCTCCGGACCTTCAATCATGTCCAGATCTAGCCAGTGGATGCCCTCCTCCGTTACAGAAGAAGATATCAAGAAGTTGAGGGAGGCCAGATACCTGACCGCCGAGTTTTCGCATCGGCTGCCTGCCCGAGGGCAGGTCGTCCCTACTCCTGAACCCAATGAAGACGTCGTGTTCAGCTCCCACTTCCTCCGAGGTCTAGGCCTCACTCTGGATCCATTCGTTAGGGGGCTGATGTTTTATTACGGGCTAGATTTCCACGATCTAGCCCCAGACTCCTTTCTCCACATCTCGGCATTTATTGTCGTATGTGAGGCATTCCTCCACATTACCCCTCACTTCGGCCTGTGGCTCAAGACCTTTGACGTGAAGCCAAAGATGATCGAGGGGCAGCATGTAGCGTGCGGAGGTGCATTAATAAGCAAGATTTCTGGAGCTCCATGGCCAAAAGGTTCTATCCCAGAGGTGTCCGGATTATGGCAACGGGAATGATTTTACATCACAGTTCCCAGAAGTGCCAAGTGGGCGGCTGCCCATGCTTTCCGCTCAGGCCCTCCACCACAACTGATTTCATGGATTAGTAGAGGGCTGAGCTGGGGCCTAGCCAAGGACGTGCCTGTACTGCAAAGCCGCATTCAAAATCTCTTCGAAGGAGATTTCAGCTTGATTATGGTAATGCAAGTCATGCTGGTTCGACGAATCCAGCCATGTAAACGCCGGCCTCTTCGCATGTGGGAGTTCAACCCAGAAGGACCGCACGCTATTCAGAATTTTCTTGGCCTGACGCACGAGGAGATGTATAGATCATTCTTCGGACCTCAGATAGAGTGTCCGGATACTACCGAGGACGTGGGCCTGAGCAGCAACCGCACCGCCGACCAAGTAAGTTATCCTCTAGATGAACACACCATCTTTCATTTATCATGGCGTTATTCTGAGAAATCACTCTTTGGCCAGGACTGGATAACAAAGGCGAAGATGATTCAGTGTTCGGCCCCCCTTCCTAAGGGTTTGGAAAATCCGGTACTGGAAAAGATGCTCGAACTAGCACCTTGCCCGGAGCCCTCAAAGGAAGACAAAGGGGGGAATAATGAGGGCGAGAGCGGGCCTCCACCGCTACCTATTCCGACCGAGGGAACGAGCGCCTCCGTGAGGGAGGATAACCGAGGGGAGGAATCTGAGATTCTCTGACCCCGAGGAAGGAAGAGGACTTCCTCTGAAGATCCGGAAACCAAGGTTTCTAAGCAGGAGAAGAAATCTCCACCAGAGGGTCCTGCCTTGGAGGGTGCTCTTGCCGCACAAAGTCCACGCGGGGATCAGCCCTCTAATGAGCTGTAAGCAATTAAAAAGTACTTTAATAGTGAAGATATATTACCTTACCTCTGAGGAAAATAACCAAAGTATTTATCTTGCAGTTCGGATCTTAGCCCTTCTCAGCAGAGCTCATCTTTGGGGGATCTTCTTCCGAAGATGATGGAGAGCGAAATGCTTCCCCCGGACTCCTCCGCTCAAGAGGCGGGCGACCTTGAAGTGTCGTCACGGAGGGCCTCTCCGGATCCGGTGAGGCCAGAAGATAATCCTATAGTCACCCGAAGTCCCCAGCGTCCGACTCTCGAAGAGAGCAAACAAAAGAGTCCGACACCGTCTAGTATGCGGTCAGATGTACTGAGAGAGCTGTTGGAGCGAGCGGCCATCTCAGAAGAACACCGTACATTGATGGGTACGGTGATGGAAAGGATTTCATCCGCTGAAAGCGGGTTGCATGATGCCTTTATGAGTCTACTGACGGGCTTTGAGGTACGTAAAATGATGTATATTTGTGATGGTACCGCACATTTTTAGGTGTGCCCTGTGTAGATAGTAGCCCCTGAGACTCTGGTTGTCACCAAGAACGGCGGAAAACAGAGGATCGTAGTCCCAGGTAATAACCATACCGCTTTAATGTGCAGGTAGTGGGAGCTCCGGTGGCTAGCCGGACTCATGAGTTTGCCGAACTGAAGCGGCAACTGGATGCGGCGGATGCCGACATCGAGCTTGTTAACAAGAGGCTTGACGAGGCACAGGGTGAGTGACACATAGTAAGAGCAGCATGATGCCAGTATCTATAATATGTTGTGACTGCAGATGGAGCTGCCACCGTGGAAACCCTGCGGGCGGAACTTGCCCGAGCCAAAGAACAAGCAAGGATTAGTAATGCAGCTGCTGTGAAGGCGGTCGAAGAGTTTAAAACCGAGAAGGCTGGGCATTGCGAGAGCAAAGAGAAGATGGCCAAGATGGTCGTAAAGATAAAAGACACTGCCGACTGTTGCCAGTTCCTTGAAAAAGAAAACCGAGCGAAGGCAACGAACATTGAAAAGGCCACAATGGCGAACAAAGACACCCTCTCTGCTATGAGAGAGAAGAAGGAGGAGCTGCGTGAAGCCGGGGATATTGCGGCTAGGAAGCCATTTATGCTGCGGAGGAAGTTTGGAGATCCACGGTATGCCCCTCTGGATCGGCTGTGGAGTTCGGCAGACGCATACATGGACTTGGCGGCAAGCACTGTCGATGCGACCAAATACTTCCAAGATCAAACAGATCGTGAAGTGGACAATCTGTTCTGGTCGCAATTTAACATTCCAGAGCGTCCGCTTCCATTGACTGATCAGCTAGCCGAATGGGCCGAACTCAATAGGTTGTCCGGACTCGCCATGAGGTCTGTCGTGGATCAGCTATGGCCGGAAAAGCCGAAGCCGAACAGCTATTTCAGCTTAGTGCAGCAGTTCCTTGGTGCGGTGCCGCGCATCAATGCGATGAAGAGGTCGGCGTGCATAGAAGGCTCGCGGATGGCCCTTACCCGTGTTAAAGCATACTGGGAGGAGATGGATGCTACCACTGTTGCGGCGCAGGGTTCGACCATAGGCCGAGTGGCTGCCGAGCACTATTTCGAAGATGTTCTCGAGGGTGCTCATTTGATAGAGGCACAGTGCTCGAAGAATATTATGTTTGAGTGACATGTATTCCCATTGTAAACACAATGTTTTTATGAAATTTATTAAGGCTGTGTTTATACTTTTGCCTGAAAGTAATATGATGCCTCCCGTGCGGCCATTTATGTATACATGTGTATAACCTGAAAGATTGCAGTCATCAGCTTCAGCCCCCATGCATAGAATGCGGGGGTGTTTGCAGAAGACGCGTGTTCACACTTAACCCAACGTCTTGGTCCTATTAAGGAGGTGATAGCGCAGCGAACGAGGCAACCGGACTATAATGCTTTATCACTTTCACTTAGCCATAGGAGTTTGACGGTGGGGCTACTATATAGCCCCTGGTGGCTCCGCACTCTCCCGAATTCGGGGTGCATACATGACTGGCCAGGAAACGGCCCTTCATTAAGGCGGAGAAATTCTAACATTCCGATAGGTCATCGAGTGGTTGACCAGTATAACGCTATATCATGACAGTTAGTTTTCGGCTTTGTCTACTGAGGTGCTCGCCCGGATGACCCGGGGCACAATCGCAGTAGTTCTCCTAGTGCTACCTTAGCCGATAGAGCATAACGTAAGGTACCAAAACATAGGAGCCGGGCAAACCCAACATTTGACCAAAGACATGATTCGGAGCTGATGCATATAGGGCCAAACTCGCGACGCCGAACACTCCCTAAGGTATTTGGTCTTTATGGTATGAACCGGGCCTAATCAGTGCCCTTTGTAAGAAGCCCCTGGTGTTCAGGTACGTGCATTATTCTGACGTGGCCACATGCCAAGACGCCAGCATCCTTCTCAATTGTACTGAGAATCTGAGGGATGTGTATCAATAAGAGACAGTAAAAAAGGTTAACGCAGGGTCTTAATCTAAAAAGAATCCTTGGAACGGGTCCCTGCTGCACGTCTGTGCCTGTGTCTCCGTTGTGCCGTATCCTGGACGGGTGTAGCACGGTGGTCATCTGTAAAAGAGAGGAACTTAGGTGAAAAGTTGTCGTGCAAAAAGGTAGGTTTTTTGAAAAAACAACGTATAATTCAAGATGAGTAAAAATTGCCAGTTGTCTGCATGCGTTGAGCCCCTTGTATTTGTGATAGGGGTGTGGCCATCAAACCTATACGAATTACATACAGCTGTGCCGGACTCGTCTAACCGTGTCCGTGGTCTTGACGACCTATCGAATACTTTAGTTGGTGAGGCCGTTTTAGTGTGCGGCTGCCCAGGCAGCCGCATTTTCTTCGGCGCACAGGGATCGCTCCATATTTCCATTTACTGCAATGATGCCATGTGGACCGGGCATCTTAAGCGTGAGGGAAGCGTAGTGCGGTATTGCGTTAAAGCGCGCAAAATGGAAGAGTCCAAGTAGTGCTCGATAGCCACTTTGGAACGGAGGAATGTGGAAGGTTGAATTTTCACAACGGAAGTTATCGGGGAAGCCGAATATAACTTCTAGTAGTAGGGAGCCCGTGCAGTGAGCCCCTGGGCCTGGCGTTACTCCTTTAAAGGTAGTATTGTTGTGGCGAATTTTCGTTGGGTCTATCTCCATTTTGCGGATTGTGTCCTGATATATCAGGTTTAGCATGCTGCCACCGTCCATTAGGACTCGTGTGAAATGGCATTCGTCAATTATTGGGCCTAATACCAAGGCAGCCCATCCTGTATGCCGGATATTTGCCGAGTAATCCCGATGGTCGAAAGTGATCGGTTGAGCCGACCAGTGGCAGGACTCCGCGGTGATAGGCCCTTGGGCATATTTCTCTGGGAGTGCCGCTTTATTTCTCCCCTTGATTACGTGTAACACGTTTACTGTTTTGACTTCTGGTGGAAATTTCTTTTGTTCCCCAGTGCCTTGCTTGAGAGGCTCATCCTCGTCTTCCCTTGGTGTATCCTCCCCCTTATGTACGGTGTTCAGCTTGCCGGACTGCTTGAAGACCCAACATTCTCTGTGGGTATGATTAGCGGGTTTACCAGGGGTGCTATGGATCTGACATATTTGGTCCAGAATTTTGTTCAGGTTGGACAGTTCATCCCTGGCGCCTTTAGGGGGCGGCTTTTGCTGACCTGGCCGAGAGCTTCTGAATTCGGCGTTTACTGTCGTGCTCTTCGGGCTGTCCTCTTTATTCCGGCGCTTATTATTTTTGCTGCGTCGTGATTTCCCGTTTTCATCTCTAACTTCGGATGTACTTGGGTCGCTGGTGCTGCATCTTGCTAGCCAGCTGTCCTCACCCGCGCAAAAGCGGGTCATGAGGCTTGTTAATGTTGCCATTGTTCTCGGCTTTTCTTGGCCAAGGTGTCTGGCAAGCCATTCTTCGCGGACGCTATGCTTAAAAGCTGCCAAGGCTTCGGCGTCCGGACAGTCGACTATTTGATTATTTTTAGTAAGAAACCTGTTCCAAAGCTTTCGGGATGACTCTCTAGGCTGTTTAGTTATATGACTCAAATCATCTGCATCCGGAGGTCGGACATAAGTTCCTTGAAAATTTGCCCGAAAAGCATCTTCGAGCTCTTCCCAGCTTCCGATGGAGTTTTCGGGAAGGCTTTTAAGCCAGTGCCGAGCTGGCCCTTTGAGCTTGAGGGGTAAGTACTTGATGGTGTGGAGATCATCTCCTCGAGCCATATGGATATGGAGGATATAGTCCTCGATCCAGACCCCAGGGTATGTTGTTCCGTCGTATGCCTCTATGTTTACGGGTTTGAATCCCTCTGGAAATTCATGGTCTAGCACCTCATCGGTGAAACATAGGGGGTGTGCAGCACCCCTGTATCTGGGTGTACCGCGTTGTTCGGATGTTTGTTGTGGTGCATCGTATGCTGGAGCGCGCTTGCGTGGTCCATAGATGGATCTGGTTGCACCGTCCTTTTGATGCGAGCCCTCGCGTGGATCGCGTATTGGCTTATGTGCGGTGTTGTTTGCCGTTCTATGTTGGCCATGATGTCGTCTATCCGGCCAGGTGGCCGTTTTAATTTTTGGTTGCGGGGGATCTAAGGCCTCCTCATCGAATTTAGGTAGCAACTTCCGCTTCGGGTAGCTCTTGGTGGTGCAATTACCACCGTACTTAGCTGCTGTATTGAGTACTTTACTCCATCTGATTTTAAGTGTGTCTTGTGCAGCATTGAGCCTTTGCTTCTGCTTTTTTAGACTCCTTGCGGTGGCAACAAGCCTTTGACGGGCATTCTGTTGCTCCGGGTGTCTGTCCGGTGTGATGTCATTCGGACTATTATCTTTGACAGAATCGGGTTGTTCGGTTTGATTCTCCGTGTTGTCGTGGTCCGGAGATGGTTCACCCTGCTCTAACGTTGGGTCTGTATGATCATTGTTTCTGCCGAGGCGGGATTTGGAGCGGCGCTTACGCCGCCGCTTTGACTGCTTCTCGAGGGGACAATCCTTCATTGCGTCCTTCTGTTCCTCGTGGTCGTTTTCTTTTGGTGTGTCCACCATGTATACGTCATGTGATGAAGTGGGTGTCCAATGCCCTATGGGCGGTGGTTCATCTTTGCCTCCCGCATCGTCGTCCATGCCGTCGATGTCTTCGGAGTCGAAGTCGAGCATGTCGGTTAAGTCATCGACAGTGGCTACTAAGTGGGTGGTGGGTGGGCCGTCTTCGTCGTCCACATCCCAGTCCTGCCAGACATAGTTCGGCCAGGATCCTCCTGACAAGGAGAGAGACCTTAATGAGTTCAGTATGTCGCTGAAGCGCGAGTGCTGAAAGATATCCGCGGAGGTAAACTCCATGATCGGCGCCCAATCGGATTCGATAGGAACAGGCGCAGGCGGTTCGGAGTCCGTGGCCGGAGAGAGATCCGGTAGTTTGTCAACACGGCTCTCGTGCAGAGTAAGGTCGATGTTCGGCTCGATCGCCGATGAGGGTAAGGCCTCCGTGGCGGGGTCCATCCACCCGTCCATGGACGGCGCAATTGGCTCCGAATTGATGGTCGGAGCGGCTGCCGGTGCGATCTCCTGAACACTGTCGGATGGTAGAGCTAAATCGTGCTCTTCATGACCGCGTGACGCACAAGGCAAAGGCTCGAATCCGTCGGAGATCAAGTCTCCGCGGATATCGGCCGTGTAGTTCAAGCTTCCAAACCTGACCTGATGGCCAGGGGCGTAGCTTTCAATCTGCTCCAGATGGCCAAGCGAATTGGCCCGCAGTGTAAAGGCGCCGAATACAAAAATCTGTCCGGGGAGAAAAGTCTCACCTTGGACGGCATCGCTAATGATGATAGAGGGAGCCATCGAGCCTAACGGCGACGACACAGAGGAACTCTCAATGAAAGCACCAATGTTGGTGTCAAAACCGGCGAATCTCGGGTGGGGGGTCCCGAACTGTGCATCTAGGTGGATGGTAACAGGAGGCAGGGGACACGAAGTTTTACCCAGGTTCGGGCCCTCTTGATGGGGGTAAAACCCTACGTCCTGCTTGATTAATATTGATGATATGGGTAGTACAATAGTAGATCTACCACGAGATCAGAGAGGCTAAACCCTAGAAGCTAACCTATGGTATGATTGTATGTTGTTGTTGTTGTTGTTATTGTTCTACAGACTAAAACCCTCCGGTTTATATAGACACCGGAGAGGGCTAGGGTTACACAAGGTCGGTTACAAAGGAGGAGATATCCATATCCATACTGCCTAGCTTGCCTTCCACGCCAAGGAGAGTCTCATCCAGACATGAGATGAAGTCTTCAATCTTGTATCTTCATAGTCTAACAGTCCGGCCAAAGGATATAGTTCGGCTGTCCGGAGACCCCCTAATCCAGGACTCCCTCAGGGGGAGTACAAACCAAGGGATGAAGCTAACCTCGGTGGAAAATGGTGGCCACTCCCGTTGTTGTCCTGCATTAGTGGAAAGGCATGATAAGTACAACAAGCTTAACATCAAAAAAATAGCAAAGGTAAACAACATCATCTCCAAATGATAGCTTGAATGTGTTGGTTTCAGCATGCTGTTAAAGCTGATATAAAATGGATGACAATGTTACCGACACCAGACTTAACAGCCATCAAATATTGCAATTCAAACTGGTATTGTTGAAAATGAATAGAACGCAAGTAATGCTCAAACATCACACTAGATAAATGTGTAAAACTGAAATAAAGGGCATGTGTTAACTACACTAGGAATAACTGGAACCAAATATAGCCGTTCAAACTGGTATTGATGTAGTTGAGCGGCACAGTTCCGGCTTGCACATAATGAACAACACATTGCCAATGACTTAAATAAACAAGGCATAAATGACCAGTATAACGACCAAATATAGCCATTGAAACCAGGACAGAGTCTCACTGCAACCAACCTAACAAGCAAATACAGATAAATAGGGCATATGCTTGAAAATTGGACAAAAGCTCACTGCAACCAACCTAACAAGCAGATAAAGATAAACAAGGCATCTACTTGATAACTGGAAAAATGCTCAAAAAAGCAACCTAGCAACCAAATACGGATAAATAAGGCACCTACTTGATAACTGGACGAATGCTAAAAAAACAACATAACAACCAAATACAGATAAACAAGGCATCTGCTTGATAACTAGACAAATGCTCACTTCAACCAAACTAAGAACCAAATACATATAAACAAGGCATCTGCTCGATAACTGGAAAAATGCTCACTCCAACCAACCTAACAACCAAATACAGATAAACAAGGCATCTACTCACTATAAACAACCAAATATAGCCATTTGTGAAACTGAAGTGGACAATTCATACTTAAACATCACATAGCCCTATTGAACAATACATTTTTGCATAACTGAAATAATTAAACACATCATAATTAAAGCACCGCACGGCAGATGCTACTACAACAAAGGGTACTGGTTGGCAAGCTAGAAAATGTAAGATTTGTTGATAGAATGTTACCTCACATTTCATGGATGGAATCCTTCCAATTGGAAGAGCACAAACCCATGGTGCGCTCTCTGATGTCACAGATGGGATGTTTCACCTTCGAAGAACCTTCGTGGGTGCCCTCCTCGTTGTCGTGGTCGTGGTCGATGAGATCTGACTTGGTAATTGAGGATCCCAAGCCGCCGCCGTACAATGTGTCCTTCAGAAATGACAAAATGGGCTCGATGGCGTATAAAGCTCGCAAATCCTCGACCGCTTGGCGGAGGAGATCAGCAGCAGGGCCATCGAAGAAATCGACGGTGGTTGAACCAGAGGGGTTGGGGATGGACCACTTAGCCCGTGACATGGCCCGCGTTAAGCCGTCGCTTTGGATGAGCTTGATGTCGTAGCCAGCTTTCCCGAGATACAGTAATACGCTAGCCCGCTGACATGAAGTGATGCAGTATCCTATGGACATCACCATGTCAAGAGTCCGTTTGGCAAGTGACACGTGCGACATCTAGTTCACATGCATAAAGGTGAATCATCTCCTTTACACGTGCTCACTTGACCCCTTCGAGGATGGTATACTACTTGACACTTCTCCCGTGTGCATGCATAGGTATTGTCGGAGCTTCACAGATGTTGAGGAGGAGTGCAAGCGCCAAGGAACAACAACACCATCCTTGAGGGAAGCCTGGAAGCGGCGATGGAAGAATACAGAGCTGCTGAAGCTACAACGGCTGGACAACCGGGCCAGAGGCCGGACATCCTGCACCTATGCAGCCTCCAAGGAGTTGCACCAATAGACGACCGAAGCATCAGCGGCCGGACATCCGGCATGTGTGCTCGGACATCTAGCGCCTCAGCAATGCCCGGACATCCGGCATCCCTCCCAGAAATCCGGCATCCCCTATCCAGAGAAGGACTCGAACTGTCACTTCAGCCCAGACATCCGGCCCGTGCCCCGGACATCCGGCCTCCCGCGAATGGCCGGACATCCGGCGCCTTCCTGCACACAGGGTCGGGCCAGAGGCCCATGTATCCCTTTCCCACTTACCCCTTCATCACTTAGACTATATATACTACTCCCCCTCCTCCTAGTTAGGGTTAGAAAAGTAGTACCTCATTTAGAGATAGAGCTTTGCTCATCCATTACGGATCTACTCCACGAGAGAGACCGCGGCCCCTCTTCGGAGAAGATCCCCTTGGATTCAAGAACCCCTCTTGGGTGGCCCCCTTCAAGACCTCCTCATGGAGATGAACCTTACATTGTATCTTTCCCTTTGTTGTTCATGTACCTTGTGGATCTTGTGTGTTTGATTGTCTAGTGGGTGTGTGATTGGACTTGTTCTTGAGTGTTTCCCCTTGTGATTTCTCCCTGTTGTTCCCCGTGTTCTTCGTGTTCTTAGTTGGAATCCGCTCCTTTCGTGAAAGATCGGCCGTATAGAGTTCCATCCTACATCATCTTGGTATCATGAGCCATGTTGATCATGATTTCGGAGCCTCCCCTCTTCATTTTCTAGCTTGATTTTGTCCTAAATTTGAAAATACCCACCAAAAGATGGCCCCCAATTTTTTTTGTGATTTGTTGGTGTGATGATATTTTGTTGATTTTGATTCATGGATTCGTTGTGTCTTGAGTAGATCTAGGTTTGCCCCATGTTTTCCCACCTTATATCCACGAAATCCATCAAATTTTGCCCCCGAAATCATCAATTTCTGCCCCAATTCGAAAATTTCCGCCCGAAACGAGATCTAGAATCGTTGAGCCGGACATCCGGGCCATCGGGCCGGACATCCGGGCCCCAAGTCGGACATCTTGCTCCTGGAGCGCATTTTCGCGGAGCGTTCTGGACATCAGGTCCCGGATATCCGGCCCCGACCCTGGATGTCTGACCCTTGGGAATTCAGCCTGTCCTGTTTCACCGTTATGTCCATAAGTAATTCATTCGGAGTCCTTTTTTCATGTTCTTTAGCTCGTCGAGTAGCTATTATCATCCTCTATCCATATAGATAGGTTTCAACACCAGTTGACTCCATGAATTTTTGGCATTTTGGCACCTTTGTCTAGGGCTTCCACCATATCATCCGCATAACCATCACTGACTTCCGCAACCTAACCCTTTTTGTCCCCCATCACATTTGAGGTTGTTTGAGTTATGATTTGAGTCTCCTAAGGTGTTTAGGCTACTTAGGGATGGTTGCTTCTTCATCAACCACCATCACCACCAGAACTTCCGCATAGGCTCGCCCACCATACACTTACGCCACCGTAACTTAACCCAATTTTGTTTGTGTTGTGAGTCGTGTCTCCTAAGGTGTTTCGGCTACTTAGGGATGATGCTTCCAACTACGACACCATGTATAGTCCACCTTACCTTCCATTTCCGCATTGCATACTCGATAACCCATGATTGCCTTTCCGCAATTCCATTGAGCTTCCACAAAACCACCACCGCATTCCCACTACCACCATTTGACATTTGACATTTGAGATTTTGTGCTCGCAGTTTTTCCCGTTTCCTAAGGTGTTTCGGCTACTTAGGGACGAGTCTCCATCATCTTGGTATCTACATCAAGAACACCACCACTCATCATCTCCATAGACGGTAACCTCCATATCATCTTGGTATCATGGTATCCCTCCATTGTATATTCTCCTTGCCATTGCATTGTTAACCCCTAGCCCATTTTGTATCACTTACCCATAGATACTAGCCATTTGAGTATTGCCAGCAATGTTACTTGTGCACATTAGTGATCTACACCTCCCATTGCATGCATACCATATCATCTTGGTATCATCATATCAAATCTTGTGTCACAAGATTGTTCCCGTATATACACAATTGCTATCATGGTTTGTGCATCGTGGCCATACAAAAAAATAATCTTTTAAGCAAAGAAAAAGAGAGAGCAAAGAAGCTTGTAAGCAATAGCCATAGCATCGTAACACATTGCATATAAGGTTGTCATATCCGATCATCTTGAGATAAACACCGGGAACATCATATACATAGCATACTTGGGATAGAAGTGTTGCATTTTTGTCTCCTATAGGTTGTGCACAAGTGTCGTATCCTCCTATTGGGAAATCGTGCTAGCGTCTCTCTAGAGTTGTGCAACAAGAGCATTTTTTGTGGATTCCACATTTTGAGCTCATTCCTTGGTTGCACGACCCCATTTATCTATCCGTGTGTGCGTTTCGGTGCGCCATTCATTGCTATTGGTCTACTTGTTTCACTTGCGAATTTGTGTATCTCTTTCAACATTATTGACTCTTGCTAACATTTTGCATTAAATTTTTGTGCCACTATCCTCACCGAGCTACTCCATAAGCTTTAGTTTGTAGGTGTGAGTGAACAAGTCCGGTACCAATTCCACTATTCTTTCATCTCACATTGAGTGAAACGAGATACATCCTCAACTTTGGGAAAAGGTAACTTGGTATTGTTTATCTCATTTCCTACTCACCTCTACTCAAGTCTTGTGATGGATAGGCAAGGCATTTCACCTTCGGTCTATAACAACAACGATGAGTTTGATGCCACGAAAAGCTCCACCGACGCCAAGATGCAAGCTCAAATGGAGGAGATCAAAGCCCTCATCAAGTCCGACAAGCGATCTTCCTCATCTTCGAGAAGACGCTCAAGTACACATGCTTCCAAGCTACCATCTCCGGCAAGGTCACATCTGCATCGACACCATCACCACCACGAACGTGAAGGTCAAGAGCTCAACACCAACAACCGCTCAATGACTTCACCATCTCTATTGGCATCTTCGCCAAGCGACTTCAAGGCATCTTCGCCTTCGGATATACGACATGTTCACCAACAAGCACCTCAAGACTACGCTCAAGAGAAGCTCCCCAAGCTCAAGTCTGCGACTTCCACGAGCTACTACAACCTCGACATCGACCATGAGATTCCTTTCTATGGAACTCTAGAACCCGAGCAGTATCTCAATTGGGAACGTTTGATGGACGACTACCTCAAGCTACATCAAGTTCCTCCCGAAGATCAAGTGAAGTGCGCCATAAGAAACTTCCACGGCTACACGTACACATGGTGGCTTCACACACCTTCAAACAGATACGACATGAGTTGGCGCAAGACGAAGAGAGCTTTGCGGCGAGAGTTTGTGCCTCCAACCTACACAGAACAACTTCAACGCCAATTGGAGAACACCATCCAAGGATCCAAGTCCATCGACAAGTACTTCAAGAAGATGAAGATTGCCTTGCGACGAGCCGGTGTGGACGACCCCATTTCGATGAAGTTCCACTTAATGATGGGATTGCACAACGACATCTCCAAGACAATCTTCCTCGAGAACTACAAGTCCCTCGATGACAACTACATTGGTGCTCTCAGGGTGGAACAAGAACTCATGAAGGCCAAAGCTTCTCCACCCCAAGCTCACTTCGCGACGACCAAGCTCCATGAGAACGAGCATGAGGCTAGTACCACCACGATGTCCAAGCCCGACGAGCTCCAATATGATGCTCCCAAGTTCGACTTCACCGCCATCCCTCTTTGTTGCATTGATGATGCCGAGTCTACTTTGACTCTTTTTCAAGATGGTGTGGCAACGACTACGACTATGGAGACCATCAAGGACCAAGCTTTGGAGGCGAGCGACATGGTGACGAGCAATGATGATCCTTCCATCTTAGGAGGCAAGAGTGATGATGTGCCATCTTCGTCTTCCATCCATGGCGACAACGATGAGATGGTTGAGCATGGGATTTTCCCTTCGACCACGACGACATATGATGACTTGAGTGACTTTTGCCACCATATTGAGAGTGAGAGTGACTTAACCA
Organism: Triticum aestivum; assembly: GCF_018294505.1. Classification (NCBI taxonomy): domain Eukaryota; kingdom Viridiplantae; phylum Streptophyta; class Magnoliopsida; order Poales; family Poaceae; genus Triticum; species Triticum aestivum. The sequence goes on along the minus strand of NC_057812.1, from coordinate 382,239,358 downwards.
CTAGACCCATATATGATGTGTTGCCACAATTACCATGTGAGGAGAGCCACAACCCACACCACTTGAATGAGATGAGTGACTCCACCATATGTGAGATTGAGTGCACCTACCTTGAGGGAGTGAGTGAACCACCACATAGAGAGAGTGAGGTCACTATGATTTCTAACGACTTAACCTCTACCTCTATTATGTCTTCTCATTTGGTGCTAAGTCCCATATACGATGATGCGCTGATTCGCGACGACTTCGTCCTACCTTTGGAAAAGACGATGGCCATGGTGGAATATGATGCACCCCGCACATGGTTCCATCAAGATGAAGATGACAACCATTTGGTCTTTCCCACCTCACCTACACCACTTGAGTGGAATGAAAACGGTAACATAGGTGATGGTGATGCTCTAGTCCCACTAGTGGACATTCTTGACATTGATAGCTTGCATGATGTTGATCAATCTATTACCATGCTTCATGCTAGTGCGACTTACCCATGCGCTGATTTACTCATTTATGATGAGTTTGATTGCCATGTGGAGTCTATTAGTTGTGATGCCATGTTACATAGGATTTCTTATGACAATTCTTTAGGTCACATCATGTTCGACAATTCGCTTGACTTGTCATATGCTATGCATGAGATCAACCATATGTCATATTTGCAATCTCATCGTAGTGACTCTGCATATGCTATTAAAATAAACGGAATTTGCACATATGGCATAGATGACAAGCCCATGGTTATTGGCATATGTTTTTCTTGTGATTATATTGATATGCTCCCTTTGCATCATCTATCTCATATGCAATGCCATGACCACCTAGCTTCGGATATGCATTGCTTTCGATGTTGTCCATTTTCTCCATATGATGTTTCCAACATTGCTAATGAGCATACCCCCATAGTTTCCTCATACATTTTAGGAGATTTTGATTCATCCCATTCATTTCATGATCCCAATACTTGTGTGCACAATATGCTCCCCGTGAATAAAAATGCTATTGTTGTGCCTTATACTTGTAAGCTCAATTTGTTTCCCCATCGTGTCATACATAATAACTATTCTTTCATTATGGATGACATGTTCTTATACCATGCTTCAAATTTCTATGAGCGATTCTTATCTTGTGCTAACTCTCATGTGCACATACACATCATGATGGATGATGTGTACATTTACCACGCGCACAATTTCTTTGGTTTGTGTCTCTTTTGTGTAGGTACCCATGAATACTTGTCAACCTCGTAATCCCACGAGTTGACAAAATGAGCTCTAGAGAGCAATGATGACTTGGGATCCCATGGAGTGTCTTTCCCACTGCTCTCTTCGCGCAAAGACTTCGTGCATTTCTTCTACATGGCCCTCATGTGGCTATGGGTTATTATCCATTACATATTATATGCCCATCTTGCCATGTTCACTTTGCATGATATGCTCATTCCTATGCTTTTGACATGCATTTGTGACCCATGCTTTGCATTACACATGATGATTGATTCTAGTACTTGTATGTGTATTTGCAAGCTTGGTGGAGATATCACTTGTTATTGCCATGTTTGCTTTGTGCCCCATGCCTATGATGATACTATGATCTTGCTTTGTGTTTGTGCTTGCGATATGTCATGTGCATTGTCTATGCCTATTATTTGCTCACATGAAATGATTGCCATGATTTCCTCTAGTATGTTGCATCTTCGCACTACTAGCTTGCACGACTTGATTACTATGATTGCTTGCCTTGTTGCATCATCGATGATTCATACTTGCTCATTTCATGCGGTTGATGACAACCATTACCATGCTTTGCACATGATTATTATTGCTTCTTGTCATATACCTCCATGTGTTGCCTCTCTCATGCTAGATGATTTGCCATGTATTGAGTGCAACTATGCCTTTAGTCTTGATAATGAGTTTGCACCCATAGCATTCTCGCATGTATTTGGAGATTCTGACATATTTCTTATGAAGCATGCTTGTCTTACCTCTTTGCACCATATACCTAGTGCCATGAATATTGCCATTGTTGCATCATATTATTCATGCACTTGTGCTTCTAATGGTTATGTGCAAGAGAAGAGAACCATCATGATGGATGATGTGTTTATCTACCATGCACATACGTTCTTTCTTTTGTTGTGTGCATGTGTAGGATACTTGGACTTCGTGTCAACTTCCACGTCACGTGAGTTGATAATCCGAGCTCTTGAGAGCGAACCACCTTCCACCACGACGATTCTACATCGCACTTGCTTGTACTTCGGCATTGTGAAGGACGCACAAGGACACGCCTACAAGGTAATATCTTTCTTGAGCATGGATATGACGGATCATACTCCTTGTGTTGCTTGCACCATGAGACTTATTGTTCATCTTGGACCATTTGATTGCACACATGTTAGAGATCTTGCTTCGACTTGTCATTTTCACCGTTCCATGCATCATGATATATATGCCTTGTGTGTTGCATACGATTCTTGGATTATTTTCTTCGCTCACATGTTTGGTTGCAACAATGTCATCACTTCACATATGCCATGTCCCATTGATTGCTACATGCTTGCCTTGATTGCCTCACACATGATGAACAATTGCTCTTTCCATTGTGTTGAGTGCCACACGATATTCACTACACCCCATGCACATTATGCTTGGATTGTCTTGCACTTGACCAATGTGTTTAGACACTTCATTTTATTTGGTGTTGTGAATGTTTCCTATGCCTACCATAGACCTTTCATTAAGCAATTTGTGAATGATTGCTATGAACTTGAGGTAGATGCTTCTTCTCCTGTCACACATATTTGCATCACTACCTCACATTCACATGTTTGTCCCCATGATTTCTTTGCTTGTGCTCGATTGATATGCTTACATGCCATGTCCCAATCCTTTGCCACACCATATGCTTTGCATGATGACGACACTTATTTGGTGAATAACCTCTTGAATGCTTGGTTTTGCATTAACGCTAACCACATTTGTTTTTCCAAGTGTTTGTTGTCCTTACTCCTTTTGAAGGAATCACAAGACCGTGCGACAATGGAGAGTGCCCATTTCGAGCTTCAAGATGACAAGTACTTGGTGAACGTCCACTTCTACATGGCAAAGCCATCTCTTTCCCATGGTGATTTGGTTTTCGATCCGAGGTCAGATCTTTCCCAAGGGAGGGGAGATGATGTGGAGCATCCTATGGACATCACCATGTCAAGAGTCCATTTGGCAAGTGACACGTGCGACATCTACTTCACATACATAAAGGTGAATCATCTCGTTTACACATGCTCACTTGACCCCTCCGAGGAAGGTATACTACTTGACACTTCTCCCATGTGCATGCATAGGTATTGTCGGAGCTTCACAGATGTTGAGGAGGAGTGCAAGTGCCAAGGAACAACTACACCATACGCGAGGGAAGCCTAGAAGCGACGACGGAAGAAGACGGAGCTGTTGAAGCTACAGCGGCCGGACATCCGGGCCAGAGGCCGGACATCAGGCGCCTGTGCAGCCTCCAGGGAGCTGCACCAACAGACGGCCGAAGCATCAGCGGCCGGACATCCGGCCCTTGTGCCCGGACATCCGGCGCCTCAGCAATGCCCGGACATCCAGCATCCCCTATCAAGAGAAGGACTCGAACTGCCACTTCAGCCGGACATCTGGCCCATGCCCTGGACATCCGGCGTCCCATGAACGGCCGGACATCCGTCCCCCAGCCCGGACAACCGGCGCCTGCCTGCACGCAGAGTCGGGCCAGAGGCCCATGTATCCCTTTCCCACTCACCTCTTCGTGGCTTAGACTATATATACTATCCCCCTCCTCCTAGTTAGGGTTAGCAAAGTAGTAGCTCATCTAGAGATAGAGCTTTTCTTATCCATTACTGATCTACTCCACGAGAGAGACCACGGCCCCTCTTCGGAGAAGATCCCCTTGGATTCAAGACCCCCTCTTGGGTGGCGCCCTTCAAGACCTCCTCATGGAGATGAACCTTACCTTGTATCTTTCCCTTTGTTGTTCATGTACCTTGTGGATCTTGTGTGTTTGATTGTCTAGTGGATGTGTGATTGGACTTGTTCTTGAGTGTTTCCCATTGTGATTTCTCCCCATTCTTCCCCGTGTTCTCCGTGTTCTTAGTTGGGATCCTCTCCTCTCATGAATGGTCGGCCGTATAGGGTTCCACCCTACATCATGAAGCCCTTGGCATGGCAACGTAGTCAATGTCTTCGCTGGCTTCCATGGCGATGTGTTGCTTCGGGATCGACAGGTCAGGGTGAACGGCGGTCACCTCGCCAACGTCCGCTGGAGAGGCCATGATAAACCTCTTCTTGGTCGAACGCTCGTCGGGCTCCCCGGGATAAGTGGTCGAGCTTAGGCGTCGACATTCTGGAGTAGGGGATGTAGATCTGGCGGGGAGGGACACCGCATGCCTCATCTAAAAACTCAGGGGAGTGGGGCGACGATATGGGAATCGCTGGGTAACCTAAACTTTATTATCTAAGCTACGAGGAACGGGCAGACCAGCATGGGTTGGCGGCGGTGCCGGCGGCGGCCGCGAGCTAGGGTTCGAGGGGGGAGGGGGCAGGTGGGGGACTGTGTAGGGGGGGGTGGTGTTTGAGGATACGCCGCGGCTACTAAAAATTGATGCTGGTGGACGAGGGAGGGCGACGGTTCAAATGCCTCGGCTACTGCAATTTTACTATAAGGTCGGTGCTGGAGGAGTGTGGGCGACAGTTTAAGTATGGTGGCTACTAAAATTTGGGTAAAGGAATTGATGCGGGGCGGGAGTACCCACGCGCATGGTCGAATAACAATATGCGTGTATGATAATAAGGAAAAGTGGTGCGGAACTGCCGATTTTTGCAAAGCTCAAGGCGGGTAGTTTGTTTTTATATTTCTAGATAGCTGGGCTATCACACACAGTTTGTCCTAATTTCCAAATAAATTTACACGCCTTTAGTTTGCACAGGTGGTAGTTTTACAGCGCACTTGCATCGCGCACGGTTAAGCCAGTACCTCCACCCTTTGCTCGCGCTTGCGCGGTCGTTGTGATTTTATAGCGCACTTGCATCACACATGGTTGAGCCAGTACCTCCACGTTTGCTCGCGCTTGCGCAGGCGTGGTGATTCACAACGCACTTGTATCGCACACGGTTAAGATATTATACCTGTGTCCGTTGAGCGTCATCAGAGTCTTTGCAGCAAAAAATAATGTTAGAGGGTTAGAAGACAGCCACACCAGCATGTGGCCCAAATATATATGAGTGAAAAGGGCGGTCTGTGATGTTCAAAATTCCAATGCACAACTTTGACCACATGGGCCCACGGTTGGGCACGTCATCGAAGATCGATGAGATGGGCCAGAAGTCAAGAACCACCTGGAAGTGGCCAAATATATGTAGGAATATTGGGGATGTTTAAAACTTTAAATACACAATGCATAACTTTGGTGGCACCTGCCTCGTAAACCCAAAAGCACCATTGGATACCTCTCGATACAGAATAATGTACAATTTAGATGTGGTGCCTACCTCTCAATATAGACAACAACCATGAAGGCAAGGTAGTTAAGGATGAGATACGCATGGTTTGATGTAGGTCGAACCCAGCAATCCGAGCATGTGGGAGGGATTCCTGACAACGCATGAGCTTGAGCTTTGGTTGAGCGACATGTGACAGTGACCGGCCCTAACACGAACTAGGAGGAATCCATTCATGGCCAACACATACCCCTCATTATCGGTCAAAGGGATGATATATATACACTTGGGGAGACAACAGATATGCATGTCATCACCAAAAAACCGCACAAGGGAGACGTGGTCGATCAGAAGACCTCGTATACACTGCATGCGGCTAGAAAATATGGATGGGTATGGTGGTATGTGATGTGTTTAAATTCCAAATTCACAACTTCGATGGGCCACCAACTACATTACAAACCGAACACCGTACCCGACTCCAAGCCTGGTTCAATACATACGATGTCAGTTTCCCAACTTCGAGGCAGCGGCAGGGCGGGGGGGGGGTCGTCCCACACATGCGTTCAAACTTTATTTGGTCTAGCATGGGACACATCTATATATATCTATACACCTATATAGTGTGTGAATAACTTTGAAAGTTGGTCGTTGGATGAAGCCAATTCGACGGTACAGAGATGGCAAACCCGAGCACTACTGGCTATTGGATATCATCTACATTCCACCAGATTCTGCCACATGTACAATCTAGAAGACTCCATGGTTGAACTTAAGCATAATGCACAAACCTCAAAACAGAAGCACTTTTCTCTAGAATCTTCCATATCTTAATTGCCCAAACTTTTTTTTTCTAAATGAATTGTCACCTTTTGTTTTTACCTTTACAATGCACAATTTAATGAATCTTAAAATATTTTTTATAAAACTAATTGATTTTGGATGAGATGAATTATAAGAATTAAACGAACATTTACATCATGCATATATGACTCAAACCTTCAATGAGCACTGACACTGGTAGTGGGAAAACAATGGGAGAAGAGGCGGGAAACCGATGAGAGGAGTGACGAGAAATGGTAGCCTCTTTTGAAAACCTAGTAGAGAAGGAAGCGTGATCTAGCACGACGCATGCGCACAGTTCTTACCCATGTACTGGATGTGCTGTCGAAAGGGCTCAAGGTTGCCGTTCGATCTGGGAGCATCCAACGGTGCACACGTACGATCCGTGGGGTTTGAGTTCTGGCCAATCAGAACGCACGACTCAGATCACGCGCGCATATGGGGGGAGAATATCATACGGAAACCAATATTCAGTGGGAACTGGTGAAAACCATGAGAAAAAGATGTTTTGAAGTTTTAAAAAAAAATTCAAAAAAATGAGATGTTAAGAGGATGTTGTTTTATTGCCACACAAAATTTCAAGTTGAAACACATTACGAGATGTCATCTATGAAAAAGACAAAACCAGCGTTGAATAGTGCCGAATAGTAATGTCACTATTTAGGGCTGAATTTTCCTTTTTCATAGCTCACATCTCATAATGTTTTTCAACTTAAAATTTTGTGTCGCAATAAAACATCACCTTCTTAACAACCCACATTTTTTTCAAATTTTTATGAAACTTTAAAATATGGTTTCCACAAAGTTTTCATTGAATATCGGCTTTCATGAGTGAACTGCGTGCTATTTGAAAACATTTTGTGAGAAGAATCTCGGTTTTTAAATCCCCATAAATCCAAAACTAAGCCTAAAATCATGAAATCTGGCATGGTGTCACGACATGGCACTGATATGTCGAGGAGTTTTTTCGTCCATTGTGGCGCAAGTTTTATTACAAGCCTCTTACAAACTGGAGCTTCTCTCAAAGAAGCCTCGTGGTTTCGATAGGGAATCATGTCCCCCTTATGGGTGAAATGTAATCACTGCCTCTTTTGCCTTATTTTTGCTTCCACGGGCAACATGGAACGACATGATATCCGTGCCGAAATTAAAACTTATTCAGGGTTCGTTTGGCCTTTTTATATATACACTAATTGAGTTTCTAGGCATTTAATGTCCATAATTCAAATCTGAACTACAAATCATGCTCCAGTTTGCCAAAATGGCTATAAAAATTATACATGTGTCCTTGGGTGCATGTTTAGGTACCATGCCAGGAATGGGAACGAATTACAACCATACCGGTGTCCTGGCCCGTCCTCAAACATTCCGAATCTCGGTTTTTATGTCCCCATAAATCCAAAACTCACCGGAAAGTCATCAAAGGTGGCATGATGTCACGTCATGGCACATATATGTCATGGTAAAAACATTGCCAATTTGGGCCAACCTTTATTACAAACCTCTTACAAATTGGAGCCTATCGCAAGAACCCTCGTGGTTTCGATAGGGAAATGTGTCCCCTCGTGGGACAAACAATAATCACTCCCTCTTCTAGCCTTGTATTTTCTTCTACACGCGACACAGAACAACGGGAGATTCGCGCTAAACTTTGAAATTATTCAGGGTTCGTTTGACCTTTTTTATTCATTAATTGAGTTTACTAGGCAATTTAATGTCCATAATTCAAATCCGAACTACAAATACATGCTCAAGTGCACCAACATGGCTAGAAAAAAGATACATGTTTCGTTGGGGGTGCATGTTTAGGTCTCATGGAACAAATGGGAACGAATTCAACCGTCTCCCCGTCCTGGCTTGGCCACAAACATTGCGAATCTTGGTTTCTAAATCTCTGTAAATCCAAAACCCACTAGGAAATCATGAAACTTGGCATGGCGTCACTACATGGTACATATAATTGTCCAATTTGGGCGAAGCTATATTACAAGCCTCTTACAAACTGGAGCCTGTCGCAACCCTCATGGTTCCGGTAGGGAAACATGCCCCTCTTGTGGGCGAAACAATAATCGCTGCCTCTTCTCACCTTGAATTTTGTTTTCCACAGGCAACATAGAATAAAAGGAGTGTCGGGCTGAAATTTGAAACTGTTCAGGGTTCATTTGGCCATTGTTTATGTATATATATATATATATTACTAATAAGTTTTCTATGCATTTAATGTAGCCCATAATTCAAATTTGAACTACAAGCACTTGCTAAAGTGAGGCAAAATGGGTGGGAAATTATACATGTGTCATTGGGTGCATGTTTAGGTCTCATTTAAGGAATGGGAATGAATTACAAACTTTTCATCGTCCTGAAACATTGAGAATCTCGGTTTTTAAATCCCAGTAAATCGAAAACTCACCCAAAAAACATGAAACTTGGCATGGTTTCATGACATGGCACATATATGTCATGGTAAAAAAATCGCCCAGTTTGAGAAGAGGCGCACACATTAGTAGCCAATGAAGTCCTTTTTGAAACAAAAGGCTAACATGTTAATATCGCAAACGGTTGTATTATATTAACTGTGTCAAAATTCGACCATACTCGGTGGCGTGTGTGCAGTTGTTTGATTAGACGGGACAAGCACGAGAAGTCCGCCGTGCAGGCTCAACGGTACGTGTGCGAGCAGTCCGCCGTGCATGCTCGATGGGATGCGTGCATCCTGTCCAGCTCGCAGGCTCGATGAGACACGTGCGAGCAGCAAGGCAGCCCATGCTCACCAGGAAGAGAGCTCTTTGACCTCCATGCACCAGCCGCCGCCCGCCTCGCTCACAACTGCTCCATTAATGGGTTAATTAAAGCACCTGGACGAAGGGTCTTTGATTGTGATCCCATGGCAGCATTTGCTTTGTTCATGTTTTCAACTCGTATTCCGCCCTAATTTAAATTTCCACATAGGGCAGCGGATAATATGACCACAAATAAAATGGCAATAGATAATACGACGACAAATTTACAATGGCGCAGATAATAATTGTCTTACATATTCCAGATAATTTAAAATGCCACATGCGGCAAAGCCCAGAAGACTTGGGGCCAAGAGAAGAAGGAAATTGTAGACAACGATCTGGGTCGCTACTGTCTCTACTCGTTGATGGATCGCCGAGTGACAAAATCCTCTAGATCCTTCTTCAATTCCTCACGACTTTGCTTGAAAGAAGCCACAGACTCCTCCACCTCCTGCTGGCGCTTGATCCGGAGCTTCCTCAAGCCACCCATTAGTTCCTCGACGACCGCTTTCAGCGTCATCTCCGAGGCACTGCTCTACTCATGCAACATCTTCTAGTCAGCATCCTCCTCCTCCTTCTCGGTGAGCAACATGAGGAGCTTCACATTGTCACCCATGAGTTGCTCGACGAGGCCGATCGCCTTGTCAACCGAGGCATCGCTGATGTCAAGCCGTCGACCAGCTCTTGCTGCGTAGTGACGCCAGCGAGAATGTCGTCGTCGCCGGCGAAGGACTTCGGGAACGCCGGCTTGTCGTGATGGCCGACGCTGCGAATGCGCTTGCGAGAGCCCTCGTATGCCCGTGAGAGCTCGTTCGAGGGCTCCGCGGCGCGCCGGGACATCTCTGCTGTGGCTGTGGCTGCGGCTTCACAGCGGGACCTCTCTAGTGCTTCCGCGGCCTTGGTCTTTGCTACAGGGTTATATGTCCACCCTAAACTCCCCCTACCGGTCATGGCAGAACGACTTGACAGGAAAGACCAATTTTGTGGGTGATGATGAGAGGAATTGTGAAGTAATTTTCGAGTGGGTAGTTTTTACAGCCTGGTGCTAAGTGTGAACACATATTAGTTTGATAGATGTGGACATATTTGCAATTACTTATTGTGTTGTAATCTGCAATGTGACGAGAAAAAAGGTCAAAATTTATTGATGGCAGATGGTTGACCATGTGATTGCTCGCCATTGAGGCGGTCGCGGCGCGGTCCGCTCTGGCGTCCCTGCGCGTGCTCTGCTCGTCGTTGAGGCAAATTTACAATGGCAATAGTTAATAATTCTTAATAATTGTCTTACATATTCAGGATAATTTAAAATGCCACATGTGGCAAGGCCCAGAACACTCACGGCCTACATATGCATACAATAATAATAAAATATAAGCTAAAAGGCTGAGCTGGCGGCCTTCTGATGATGGTCTTCTCTGACTCCATGATCAGCATGGCACCCTTGCGGCTGTTCACTCCAAGTGTCCCGACCCTCCTCTGCCTACGGAGCGTGGGAATCACTCGCTGGAGTGCAGGAAGACTAAGTGCAGCACACACACAACCCGAGTACCATGTCCGGTGCCCCGTGTTATTTATCACACAAGTGTTAACATAAGGAAACGTATGTGTAACTTACTAATCATCGCACACGAGTACTCATAGACGCATCATGTGCGATACTCCTAGCCACCGCAAGCAATAAGTTTGCATTTTTCAAAGTTTTTTGTACACACAGAATCGCACACGAACTAACTGTATTAACCATCTGTGTTGTAATTTCACATCGTAAACAGTTCATACGAGTCGGCTATTTGCCACGTATCACACACATCTTGTTAAGTTGAATAGTTTCTGTTGTGTTCGCTAATCAAAAACAGTTCGTCTGAGTGAACCGTATGCCCTATATCACACACACCTTGACCTGGCTAACCGTTTCTGTTGCACTCCCTAATAGCAAATAGTTCATCGGAGCGAACTGTATGCCATATATGGTGCACACATTGATATGGCTGCCCGTTTCTGTTGTTCTCCATCATTGCAAACGGGTTGAGCGGGTTAACCGTGTGCCCCGAGTCACACACGCAACTAAAATCTGAACCGTGTTTGATGGCTCCGCCATCTCAAACATTTTTCACCTTTTTTGATGGTTTTTACACCCCTGTTTGTGATTAATGAACCGCACACAGTTTCGTCAAAGGGTCTTTGATCGTAGTGTCGGTTAGCAGCATCCTGCAGTAGTGTGTACCTGCAACTGTTGTTGTAGTAATCTGTGAGCCACGAGGACTCAACAATCCAATTACCATGGGTATCAAGACTAACAAAGCTTAATGGGTATGGAATGGATAAGTGGTGAGGTTGCAGCAAGTGACTAAGCATTGTATCTAACTCACAAGTACAAGAGTAAGATGAGAAACTACGCAAACAGTGGCAAACTTGCTGGAAGAGTTTTATTCAAAGCGAACTGTCAAGAGGGGCCCATAAACCCTCATCGTGTTACGGTCACAAAATCAAGGAACATAACACCGGTATGATGGAAACTAGGGCGGCAAGAGTAGAACAAAACACCAGGAAAAAGGTCGAGCCTTCCACCCTTTACCAAGTATATATGTGCATTAATTAAATAAGAGATATTGTGATATCCCATGATATCCATGTTCCAACATGGAACAACCTGCAGGTACACCTGCAACTAGCAACGCTATAAGAGGGGCTGAGCAAAGCGGTAACATAGCCAAACAATGGTTTGCTGGGATGGTGGAAAAGGTTAGAGGCTAGCATGGCACTTTGGGAGGCTTGATAAAGAAGTGGTAGGTAGCGCGACATAGCGATAGCATCGAGACAACTAGAAAAGCAAAGATAGTAGCGGTATCCAAGGTGACTGTCATCTTGCCAGAAATCCCACTAGGAAGAAGATCAGATCCATGAAGAAGACGAACGGGCGTAGTCGAATGGATCTTCACAATTGCAACGTAACCTGAACTATCGAGAAGAAGTGCAACCGGAAAGGAGCAAAGAACATGGTAAACAACCATTACATAAACATGGGATGATGCACAACCAAGTATGATGCATGTCTGTTTTAATGAGGCATGGCATGGCAAAGTGCGACAAACAATACTACAAATTAAGTGGAGCTCAATATGCAATGGGTTGCATATTGACGAAGCACCACAGTCAAGTATTTAGTTCACTATCGCTTAGGTACACATAAATATTAAATGTTGGTTAACATGGCAAGAGGTGAGGCATAATAAAACTATCTATCTAGGCAAGTTTAAATGAGGCCGGAAACAACAAACAACAATTATGGAAAATCCCCATGTGCATATTTTGAATTTGCTACCGTTCTGCCCTAAAACATATTTTAATGTTGTTAAACAATAAAATAAAGTGCACCATGTTGATCTATGCATTTTTCTACACCAATTTCATATAAAGTTTATTTAATTCAGAGCTACAGTTAATTACTTACGAAATAAAGAATTTTAACATGTCATTATGCAAATTAATTCAAACATCATATTTAAACATTTTTAACATGAATGAAAGTTGGAAATTATGAAACTAGATGAAATTCTAAGCATTTTACCTATATAAATTATTTACATATGATGCATGGTTCTGGAGTTATTATATGCATGAAGTATGAGGGTTTTTCTATAAAACAGTAAATCCTGGGATAATAGCTAAATTCGTAGAACTAAAAAACAGGAACTGGGCTGAAATAGGACATGAAGCCCAACAGAGGAAAGGCCAGGGGTGGCTGCTCACCCTGGGCCTTGGTGGGAGTTGGCCAGCTGGATGCAGCTGGGCCTTGGCATGGCTCACGCGATGCGGGCAAGAGGGGGGATCGTGCGACCGCTCGGGCCAGTGGTCAATGCACGCACACATAGGCAAGAGGAAGCAGTGGACTTGGCGCTAGGGTCGTCCTCCTCGACAGGAAGCAGAGCAGTGGAGGCTGGCGCGACAAGAAGCAGGGGATGCAGTGGAGGTCTGGTGCGGCTGGGACTCCGGTGAAGGGCTGCGGAACGGGGAGGGGCGTGGGCAAGCAGGGCGCGTCGTCCTGGACGAAGCAGAGGACACGGGGCACTGGAAGCATGTCGACGACGCGGGGACGGCCGGATCCAAGGCGTGGAAGGTGCGGACGGCGTTGAAGGCCGGCAGGAGGGCATCCCACGCAGGGTTGAGGCAGAGGCGGCATCCTCTGCCCGAACTGTTGCTGCTCAATGTAGCAAAAACAAAGGAGCGGCGGCGACGAACTTGGCGCGGGCTCCCGACGACTCCACGCGACGAAGGATGATGATGAGGAGGGCACGAGGCAGGGGTTCGAGCTCCTCGCGCCATGGTGCTTCAGCTCCTGACCAGAGAAACAGGAGAGGGAGGGACATGAGCGCGAGAGGAGCTGGGAGGAAGGGAAGGATATAGAGTAGGGGGGCACGACAAGGCCCACCTGGTCCTGGTCCTGGTCGCCGGTGGTGGTGCTCCGGTGGCCGGCCGGTGCTCAGGTGGCCGGGGCCCCGGGAGGTCGAGGCAGGAGACGGCGACTGTGAAATGGTTCGGGCTCCTCTGGTTCGGTGCGGGCAGGCGCGGGAGGCGAGACAAGGCTGGATTGCTAGATCGAGGGAATCGGAGGCTGGTTGGAGGGGATCGGGCTGGGGAGATTCCGAGGGTGATTCGGTGGAGTGGCGGCGGCGACGAGTGGATGGGACAAGGTTCCTACGTTTTAGGGTTAGAATATTTATATAGGTAGGGGATTAGGGTAGGCTTTAATCCATCCCTCCGATCGAAATCAGGTGGTCAAGAAAAATAGGCTAGGATAGTCAAAGAAGAAACCGAAGATATCTTAGGGATGTTTGGGGATTTTCCAGATCCATCGGTCAGGACCGTGCGGTTTGGGTACAGAGAGGTTTCAGACGCGCACACGAGGGGTTTCAAAGAAGGCCATGGAGACAAGGGGGTTTGATGGGCTTAGAGAAGAGGGAAGAGAGCGGTCCGATAGACCTGAGAGGGGTCAGCAGAGACGAGGAAGAAGCGGCAACTATGATAGATGCAAGTTTTGAAAACAATGACAGCAACGGAGTGCCGATGCAATGCATATGATGACATGATAATGCAATAAACAATTAATTAATACAGCTGACATGCAAAACATGAAAGGCATCTGGAGCGTCGGCTGGAGCGTCGGTCTCGGGTCGTCACAACTCTCCTCCACTTACAAGAGATCTCGCCCTGAGATCTAGGGATGACTACCGGAAAGAGGAAGAGAAGAGGTATAACTAAGTTTCTTCTTTGCCAAATGAGTGAAACCAAAGAACCTTGAGAGGTTGAACAACTTGAAAGAAACAATACAACAAAGATGAACAAAGTTGAAAGCACATTAGAAAAGAGGAACAAGGAACATTACGAGAACCTTGTATGTTGAAAGACATAAGGAAAGGGATACAATGGACAAGACGTACATGCAAGCACTCCAGTTGAAAGGAGATGTACAAGGAACAATAAAGATCAATTACAACAACACTCCGGTTGGAAATGGAAGGAATAGAATATGAACTTGGCAGAATGAAAGCACTTGGATGAGACTCCGGTTAAAAGAGGAATGATAGGCACAACACTCTGGTTAAATCGATAAGCAATAAAAGAACATGATCTTGACAAAACAAGATGATGTGTCGAAGAGAGCAACATCAAAATGCCTCCGGAACAATAGAGTAAATACTATATTGTTGGAGAGAAAACAATGGAGAAGAAAATGACAACTTCCACGACAATCAAATTTGAAAAAGCATCCTTACACAGAAGGATTGAATAGAGTTGTTAGAAAATCAACAACGAAAAGAACATGCTTGTTGTGGGCTTATGGAAACATCTCGACACTTGAGGTGAAATTCTGCCACTAACGAAAACAATTGCTTGCTTTGAGATGAATGACGATATGAACACTTCTTTCGCCGAGATGCAGGAGAAAACTTGAATCATTGTTAAGCACCACAATTAGCCACATTCCTTAGGGTAGGCTTTAGTTGAATAATTACCCAAGTTAACTCCAACAAAGAAATTGTTGGGTTGAAGAGGTCTCAGGAACGAAGCGAAAATGATGGGTTTAAAGGTCTCATTCTTGATAACTTATGAATCATGGAACAGGAAGAGAAATTGTCAAGAATGACATAACACCACCTCAAAAGATAAGATAGAAAGGATTGCACTTCAGAATGCAAGATGAAGAATGCTTGAACTCCTCAAAACAAAACATGTGTTGAACACCATGTTTATTTTAGAGTATAGCTTGGCGGATCATAACTTCGAGAGAAATCTTGAAGAACAATTGAAGAATGTAGGAAATCTTTGACGAACCACCATGTTGAGCCTTGGTGAGAACTCCGGTAATAAAAGAATGATCAAACGAAAGCAAAGTTGAAAAGAACAAGATGAAGCCTTACATTGATTTAGATGGAACTTCGCGATGATACAAGCGAGACAAAACTTGGAACTCCGGATATGATAATATGAATAACTTACAACCGAGAGATTATTCATCATGAAAAATCTCTGAAGAAAATAATTACTTGACCACGATGAAATGCGAATAAGAATTACGTTATGCCTATCCTCATCAAATTGATGAAAACGGGATTTGGCATGCAACTTATTCCTCTTGAAAAGGATTGAGGAGAGATATAGCGCAAACTTGGGAAAATCTGGAACGACTCACTAGTAGGATTTTGGGTAGAACGAAAGAATTGATACGATAACAAAGGAAAGGGAATTTTGAATGAACCACCATAAGAATTGAAAAAAATGAAGAAATGTGAACGAATCGTCAAGAAGAATAAGAAAATGAACGAAGATACTTGAGTGAATTTAGATACAAGAGAATGAAGAGATGACAAGTTGACTAGAGAATACCTGAATGTTGCACTGGTAAGATTTGGAGAACAATAGATGAAAGATGAGAATGAAGAATTATGAAATGATGGCCTTCAGAGGAATAAAATGGAAACAACTCATGAAATGCTTTGGATGGGTATGAAAAGAATTTCTCACAATCAAAAATAGTTATGAGGATGGCATGGAGGGAGAACCATGAATCTTCAAGAGAATGGACAGGATTTAAGAGAAACTCTTCTTCGGTCTTCAAAGCTGAGAGTGACAAGGAAAAACACCACAAAATTGTTGAGACACTCCGGATGAATGAAAAGGTAAAAGGTTGAGCCAAAAATGAAGATAATTTAAAAGCGGTTTTGGAGAAGGCATAAGACTGATGGAGATCCATTCTTAGGTCAAAATTTGAAAAGAATTTGAGAATAGCTCCGGAAAGAAAACAAATTAGAAGAGTCAGGTAAGATCCTGGAAAAATACCTATGGGTTAGGGCCCACTCAAAGATACACCATTGAACGATTGATTGAAAGGGGGGATTGCACCGGTTGAATTAAATGGCTTGAATGAGATAACAACCTCAAAATAACTTGAGCAGATTGAGAATGGAAACGCGAATCTTCTGAGATATCTTCAACACTCCGGATATGAACTGGGAGAGGTGAATAAATAAGAGAGCCTTGGATAAGAAATTCACATGGGAAAATATGTGAAACAAAAGGAAGAGATATGATCAACATCGAAGCTTGAAATTAATCCACCGGAGAAGAAAACAAGTGAAGAATGACGAAGTTGAAGCTCCCTTAGCATCTTCATAAGAAACACCGGGTAAAAACATTAAAGGAAAAGAATGAAGAGACTTCACTCAATAAAACAGATACTTGATTAAGGATTCTGGCTCCATGAAGAAAAAGGGTGGGAGGGTGGGAAAATATAGACAACTAGGGACGAACGGAATGAACATTGTTGAGAAGAACTGACTGAGTATTGATCCTGCAAATGTTGAAGGGATCGGATTAACTTGAAGGGAACAAGCCGGTTGAGAAGAATTGACATGACAATCTCGATGATCAATAAGGATTATTACTCCCATAGAAATATGAGAACACCGCTTAGGAAAAGGTATGGAATCAAGAGTTGACATTGAAGCAACTCGAATACCACAACTCAAAACAAAACAAAGGATTGGCTTGGGAAATAAGATGGAACAAATGCATAGCCCTCATGCATTTGTTGGAAGGATAAACCTATGTAACTACTTGAATTCCCACCTATTAACTCCCGAAACTTTCTCGTTATTCAAACTGGTGTTGGGGATACAGGGAGGCACAAATATCTCACACAACTAACAAATCGTACACTCCAACTATATCCATCCGTCAACACATAACAAAGAAAACCTCAGAAATCATGCACCTCAGACCTTCGAAAACATCCGATATACTAGATGTGGCAATACATATGATCGCTCTTCCCAGTACTGGGTGTCGTCAAACTACTCTCACCACAAAGAGTATAGAAGCGTTTTCGATGTTGGCGACCTTTGGTATTCTAGAACTGAAATGATAAGTACTGTGACAAAAACACCTTAGAGATCAACTCCCCAAGACACTTTCACAACCCCTAAATGTCAAGAGGCACCAAGAGGGAATTCCCGTCACAATGATATCGGACCAATTCCAAGATACCCGTGTGATCCTAAAAAATTTTGAGTGAAAAAGAGGAGAGTGAAGCCAAAACATCTACGTCAGGAGTCATCACCAGAGCGACAAAGGGGATAAGGAGTAAAAAGAATTCCAACTCTCCGATATATAACTAGACTCAAAATACTTTTCTTCTAGACTCAACAACGTCAGCTGTTCGATTAATCAAGGGGGCACCTAAGGTCAGTAAGGCTCTGATACCAACTTGTAGCGCCAAAGATGCGATTCTATCCCAATCACGTGATGGATTCATGATTGGGGCACAACCGCATATCGAGCGCATAGCAAGGTGGATATCATTACAACATACCATGTACTGAATAGATGAGAATAGAAGATAAAGGCTTACGCTCGCCACAAGTTACAACATTCATACAATAATACATCAATACATAGCAACCATCATACAGAAGAGCAGGATCCTACTACGGATGAAATCAAACAAAAAAGAAGAGCGACATCCACCCTGCTAATCCTAGGTTCCCCGACCCGGAACCTATCCCTTGGCCGAATAAGAAGAAGCAGAAGAACTCCAAACAAGCAAGCATCACACTCACGTCAGATCATCGTATTACCTGTACCTGCAACTATTGTAGTAGTAATCTGTGAGCCACGAGGACTCAACATCCCATTACCAAGGGTATCAAGACTAGCAAAGCTTAATGGGTATGGAATGGATAAGTGGTGAGGTTGCAGCAAGCGACTAAGCATTGTATGGTGGATAACTTACGAGTACAAGAGTAAGATGAGAAACTACGCAAACAGTCGCAAACTAGTAATGATCAATAAATGATCCTGAACTACTTACGTTCGAACATAACCCAACCGTGTTCTCTTCCCGATCTTCGTCAAAGAGAGACAATCACGGTTACACATGCGATGGGTGTATTTTATTTCGGATCTAGTGTCAAGTTCTCTACAACCGGATATTAAAAACTCCCATCTGCCACATAACCACGGGCACAGCCTTCGAATGAACAAATCCTGCAGGGGTGTCCCAACTTAGCCCATGACAAGCTCACGATCCGTGGAGACAATCCTCAATCACGGGACATCCGATCAAACTTGGGATCCCGGTGCCCAAGACATTTCGATAATGGTAAAACAAAAATAGCAAGACCACCGGGTGCGTCGATGCCCTGATAGGAGCCGCGCGTATCTCATTCTCAGGACAACCGCATCTATGCTAAGTGGACGATAGCCAAATACCATCAAGTTGCCCCGAGGTGGCACCGCCGACTGCTAGGTAGGTGGACCAACACTCATGCAGAGCACTGGCCCGGGGGGTTGATTAAGAGACCTTGGGGGCTGGCAGGTCCCTATGCAAGTTTTAGTTGTTATTAGGCAAATGCTAAAACCAAGTTTGGGCCTTGCTGGAAGAGTTTTATTCAAATCGAACTGTCAAGAGGGGCCCATAAACCCTCACGTGTTACGGTTGCAAAATCAAGGGACATAACACTAGTATGACAGAAACTAGGGCGGCAAGAGTGGAACAAAACACCAGGCAAAAGGCCGAGCCTTCCACCCTTTACCAAGTATATATGTGCATTAATTAAATAAGACATATTATGATATCCCATGGTATCCATGTTCCAACATGGAACAACCTGCAAGTGCTCCTTCAACTAGCAACGCTATAAGAGGGGCTGAGCAAAGTGGTAACATAGGCAAACAATGGTTTACTGGTATGGTGGAAAAGGTTAGAGGCTAGCATGGCAATTTGGGAGGCTTGAGAAACAAGTGGTAGGTAGCGCGACATAGCGATAGCATCGTTACAACTAGCAAATCAAATATAGTAGTGGTATCCAAGGTGATGGTCATCTTACCTGAAATCCCGCTAGGAAGAAGATCAGATCCATGAAGAAGACGAACGGGCATAGTCGAACGGATCCCCACAATTACAACGTAACTGGAACTATCGAGAATAAGCGCAACCGGAAAGAAGCAAACAAAATGGTAAACCACCATCACATAAACATGGCATGATGCACAACCAAGGATGATGCATGTCTGGTTTGATGAGGCATGGCATGGCAAAGTGCAACAAACAATACTACAAATTAAGTGGAGCTCAGTATGCAACGAGTTGCATATTGACGAAACACCACAGTCAAGTATTTAGTTCACTGTCGTTTAGGTGCACATCAATCTTAAATGTTGGTTAACATGGCAAGAGGTGAGGCGTAATAAAACTATCTATCTAGGCAAGTTTAAATGAGGCTGGAAACAACAAACAACAATTCCGGAAAATCCCCATGTGCATATTTTGAATTTGCTACCATTCTGCCCTAAAACGTATTTTAATGTTGTTAAACAATAAAATAAAGTGCACCATGTTAATCTATGCATTTTTCTACACCAATTACATATAAAGATTATTTAATTCGGAGCTATGGTTAATTAGTTATGAAATAAAGCGTTTAACATGTCATTATGCAAATTAATTCAAACAACACATTTAAACATTTTTAACATGAATGAAAGTTGGAAGTTATGAAACTAGATGAAATTCTAAGCATTTTACCTATATAAATTATTTACATATGATGCACGGTTCTAGAGTTATTATATGCATGAAGTATGAGGGTTTTCTATAAAACAGTAAATCCTGGGATAATAGCTAAATTCGTAGAACTAAAAAAGCAGGATCTGGGATAAAACTGGACAGGAAGCCCAACAGAGGAAAGGCCAGGGGTGGCTGCTCACCCTGGGCCTTGGCGGAAGAAGGCAGGCTGGATGCGGCTGGGCCTTGGCATGGCTCACGCGATGCGAGCGAGAGGGACGATCGTGCGACCGCTCGGGGCAGTGGTCAACGCACGCACACACAGGCAAGAGGAACCAGGGGACTTGGCGCTGGGGTCGTCCTCCTCGAGAGGATGTAGATCAGTGGTGGCCAGGGACTTGTGGTGGAGGCTGACGCAACAAGAAGCGGTGGACGCAGCGGAGGCCTGGTGCGGCTGGGACTCCGGTGAAGGGCTGCTCGACGGGAGGGGGCACAGTCAACGAGAGGCGCGAGCGAGTAGGGTGCATCGTCCTGAATGAAGCAGAGGATGCGGGGCACTGGAACTAGGTCGACGACGCGGGGATGGCCGGATCCAAGGCGTGGGAGGCGCGGACGGCGTTGAAGGCCGAGAGGAGGGGAGCCCAAGCAGGGTCGAGGCAGAGGCGACGTCCTCTGCCCGAACTGCTGCTGCTCGATGCAGCGGAAATAGAGGAGCAGTTAGGACGAACTTGGCGTGGGCTCCCGGTGATTCCAGGCGACGAAGGACGATGAGGAGGAGGGCGCGAGGCAGGGGTTCGAGCTCCTAGCGCCATGGTGTTGCAGCTCCTGACCAGAGAAACAAGAAAGGGAGGGAGATGAGTGCGAGAGGAGCTGGGAGGAAGGGAAGGATATAGAGAAGGGGGCACGACAGGGCCCTCCTGGTCCTTGTCCTTGTCACCGGTGGTGGTGCTCCGGTGGCCGACCAGTGCTCTGGTGGTTGGGGCCCCGGGAGGTCGAGGAAGGAGACGACGGCTGCAGCATGGCTCGGGCTCCTCTCGTTCGATGCGGGCAGGCGCGGGAGGCGAGACGAGGCTGGATGGGTGGATCGAGGGAATCGGAAGCTGGTCGGGGGGATCGGGCAGGGGCGACCCCGAGGGCGATTCGGTGGAGTGGCGGCTGCGACGAGTGGATGAGACAAGGTCCCTACGTTTTAGGGTTAGACTATTTATATAGGTAGGGGATTATGGTAAGGGTTAATTCATCCCTCCGATCGAAATCGAATGGTCGAGAAAAATAGGCTAGGATAATCAAAGAAGAAACCGAAGATATTTTAGGGATGTTTGGGGATGATCCGGATCCATCGATCACGACCGCGCGATTCGGGTATGGAGAGGTTTCGGACGCGCATGCGAGGGGTTTCACAAAAGGCCATGAAGAAAAGGTTGTTTGATGAGCTCAGAGAAGAGGGAAGAGAGCGGTCCGGTTGACCTGAGAGGGGGTCAACAGAGACGAGGAAGAAGCAACAACTATGACGGATGCAAGTTTTGAAAAAAAAAATGACAGCAACAGAGTGCCGATGCAATGTAGATGATGACATGATGAATGCAACAAACAATTAATTAATATAGCTGACACACAAAACATGAAAGGCATCTCGAGCGTCGGCTGGAGCGTCGGTCTCGGGTCATCACAGTGGGACCCGTGTATCGTATTGACAGGTTATGTAGTTGTGTATTCTCAAAGCAAAATGATTACCTTTTTATATTGCAGAGTGTTGCACTAATCTTCAGGACGAACCGATCTACTAGTGATATGCATCTACATGACGGTACTGCGCAATTTTCCATTTTGGTTAACTACATTGTTGAGAAAAATGATTGGCTACAAAAGGGATGTTGCGTGGCCACTTTCGCAAGGGTCATCCACTGACCCTTCTACTATCAGTTTTTAGTATTGGCTATTACTATACTAGCTACTCACCTATAGGTCTAATGAGCATAATTGGAGAAAGGAGAACTTCCTACCTATAATGTTGCGTTGGCAACCTACCCATTCGTTCAAGTACTTCCCTGATACGGCCCAAAGAAAGGTGGCTAAGCCGTCTTAGTTTGTGAACAATGACCTAGGTGCATAAAAGGAAATTAAGTTAGGAAATGATACATGGCTAATATATATGCTGAAATCTAGTGACATTATTTACTATTAGTGTAGTCAAGAAGTCAATATTAAAAGCTTTAGCCATTGGCAAAGCTTACTTAACTTCTCACTTACATGGTCACTCGTGTTATTGGTATTCAATAAAATAAGGAAACCATGGTACCTCCCTCCCTCCCTCCCTTACTTGGTAATCTAAAAACCATTAGGAGGGAGTGATGAGATCAATTATGTGACATTTATGTTCGTTATTTTGTGCCTACATGATAGGCTTTGTGGAATTTTACCACATCAATGCGCTGATTTTTGTCGTTATTTTCCAGGTAACATCTTCTGGAGTAAATAAAGTTTAATGGAAGGTATCCCAGGAAATTGTGATGGAATCAAGTTATTTAATGTGATAATTAACTACCATAAAAGAATGAAGCAAAGGGACCAAGGGAAGAAGCCCTGTGGCGCCTCCGGATCCAAAGACGACCTTCAATATGAGCGCGCCCGCTCGTATGGGTGGTAGTGTGAGGTGCCAGCGCCGCCGCCTCATCTACTATTTCCACCCCATGAAATTGGATCAGAGATGAAAGAGGCAGGAGACAAAAGGCATCCAAAGGGAGAACCCTAGCCTCAGGAAACTTCCAAAGGAGACCCCACTCAAGATTCCGCCACCGCTACTCCGCATTGAGAGGGCTTCACCATCATCACCATCATCATCATCATCATCATCATTTCACCCCCATCCCTTTGTAATACGGTAGTGGGAGTTCATTCAATCTTCTGTTACTTGTGTGGAATTACCTCGTTCATCATGATTCACTTCACCTCTTTGGTACCCTTGATGTTTGTGTAGTCCTTATAGTTCTCTGGGATATGGAGGAACCCTAGCGTGTAATAAATCGTTTCGTACTAGGATTTAATGTCATATTTGCATGTTTATGTTAATAGTCTTCTTGATGTTGGGTGAAGTTTACCATCCAACCTATGCCAATTTTGGATGGAAGCTTATTCCTGCCGGCGAACCAGCTAGTCGCGGAGGTAGGTACGTGACATGGCTTATCTCCCTTCGTCCCGGATTGTTGCAACACGGGGTAAATAGAGAACACCTATATCTTACATCCACGGGGACCTTTCCCCCCTTAGTAATTATTTTGGTAACCAGAGTTAGGAAGAACGGTGTTGATGTATGTAATATGGGACTACTGCATGTATGCGTGTATGTGTACATGTTCTGCCCACAAAAAAATTGGGAAGTGGCTTAGGAATCCGAAGTATTGTTGTGTTTAGACACCGCTATAGATAGACACTAGTGGGGAAGCCAAACTCCCTGGGGACGCTTTAGTCTTATTGATTTTGACACCCTACTTTGCGTCCATTGTTACGAAATTTCATTTCATTATTTTACCTTTATGTTCGCTACCATCTCCATCATATTACCATTGCTTTGGATTGCTTACAACTAGCAGGCATAGCTATTTAAACACTTCAAGAGATAAAAAGTTGATTTGAGTGCTGCCTGTGGGATAGATAATGTTACTACAAAAATGCTACAACTAAATCTTCTACACTTGAAGGACATCAAGCTTTTTCTGGCGCCGCTGTCGAGGAGCTGAGAAATTTTGGTCTTTGTCTTAAGTTTGGTTTAATTCTGTGTACTAAGTTGTTTGCATGTCTAGAGCAACCATAGCTGAATTTGGGCATTACTACCAAATTGATGCCATGCGAATTACTGGATCACCTATAGAGGAAATATATACACCATTGGGTCCCAACTTGTCGGTGTAGCTTTTGAGGTGAATTCAAGTGTCATTGGTTTATTGCAAAGTAAGCAATTCAAAGGCAAGGAGGACGAGGACCCTTACCAAAATTTGCAATTCTTTGATGACGTGTGTGGGACATTCAAATTGAAGCTTTCATCTCTAATGATATGAAACTTAAATTATTCTCACATACTGTAACTGCTACTGCGAAAGCATGGCTAGTGTCTCATACTGCAAGTACCTTTGACACATGGGAAAAATTGGCCGCAACATTCCTAGCAGAATACAATTTGGAGATGATGTCTTATAAAGCTAGGTGTTAGACTTAAATTTTCAAAAGAGACCCGGAGGGAGTCTAATAAAGGCATATCAAAGGTATCAAACTCTATTTAATGATTACTTGCCCCATAGACTCCCTGATTGGCTTGTGTTAAATTTCTTCAATGGAGGACATAAGGATGATTCCAAAGAAGACTTAGATTTAGCTTCGGGTGGTGCTTTTACTACCACTTTGGCACCTTGAGTTTGGGAATTATTAAACAGTAAACTTGCCAATCACGAAGCTCGAGGGATTGCACAAAAGCTTATTTTAATTGAGGGAGAGTTAGCATAATGAGTGATGAACTTTATCTTGACCCTGTTGGTGTGCTTCGATTTGTTAAAAGCTATGCTGAGCAGATGGACCTTCCTAAGAAAAAAATGGGAGTGTTATACGATGAGTTCCCCAAGGAAGAAGTTGTCATGGAAACCTTGGAGGTGGAACCGTCGATAGCTGTTGGGGTAAACGAACAGGGGTATGTGTTTTTCCCCTAACTCGTGCATGGACAGTCAATCACCGAGCCAACAAAGATCAAAGACAAGGCCAAGTGAGGAGATCACCTCATTAGGGAATCAAAGTGCGGATCAAGGAGACCAAGTCAAGCCAGAGAGACGAGATGTCACTAAGGGAAAAACCTCCTTTGCCGGGCAGGCGAGCCTGGTGGGGCTGGGGTTACCCCGAAAGCAAGCCTCCAGATCGTCCCGGCAGGCCTGCCGGGGCTTGCCGAGGCAAGCCACTCCACAGCACCACCTCATAGCAACACAAGTCATCAATCGGTGCGGTGTCAAGCCCCTAAGTGACTAAGTGGCTACTTCCTGTCACATGGCAGCCATTTCCTATGGAAAACACCTCCATATGACACCCGTTCTGGCACGTGTCAAGCAAGCAGGCGCGAAGCTAGCAAAACAGCCCGGCAAGTCTTGCCGGGCACGCTGTGATGTGACACTAAGCGCGCATTTAATGTGCTCTGTTCACCTGCAGACTTAGGTATGATAGCACTGTCTGCTATCATATCAGTGTGCAAAAGACTGATTTGCCAATGTGGTGACCCCCTCATCTATAAATGGAGGCCCATGGCAACCGTAGAAAGGATTCAGACCCTCACACATTCATACGCGCATGGCCACTCTCGCCCCGAGGCAACCCTGTCGAGCAAGAGCGCCGCATTCTCCACCATTATCCACCATCAATCCACCAAAGCAGGAGTAGGGTTTATGCCTCACAGCGGCCCGAACCTCGGTAAAACTGCCCGTGTGTTATGATTCTTTGCTCTTTGTGCAACGTATCCACCCCCCCCCCCCCCCGCCCAACCAACAGGGGCTCATGGCCCATAGGTGGTTGTGGTTTCCCACAACATCTTTGGTGCGCTAGGTAGGGGGATCACTTGCGCGAACCCAACAGCATAGATAGCGTGTCACCTTCATCGCCAATTTCTCCATCAATAGCTTCATTACTCAATGGCGCCTAAGAGAAGGCGGAGTATGACGAGGACAAAGAGGTAGAGCAACGTTGCTCCCCAGACGGCCCTGTCCAGCCTCCATCACCCATTCCGCCACGGTAACAGCCACAGCGGAAACTAGTAATCAGGGCCACAAGACTGCCCCAAGCGGATCAAGAAGTACAGATACACTGCGAGCCCCGTCCGGAAATAGGGAGCCATGTGTAAAGGTACATGGTTTTCTCTCTCTTCCACTCTCACTTGTTGGCAATCAAGCTACTCTGGGTTTTAGCATCATCAGCGTCGATGAGCCTGCGTGATAGAGGCAAAGGTGTCCTGATGTTTCGATGAGATGGTGGCTATCGTTTTGGAGGAAGTCGACTTTGACGATCCGACTACGAATGTGCGAAGACGTCGCGCCTTAGCAATCGCTAAACCAACTCTGAGAGGTTAATGACCACGCCGGAGCATGATCAATCTAACCATGAAGGACTGTTTCCTACAGGCAAATGAAGAACAAGCAAGAAACTAAGATTGCAATCTAGATATTGCGAATATAAGATGAAAGCTTTATTGATCAAGGTGGGGTTTTGTGATGTCTTAGTCAGGTTGTTGAACACAAACATAATACGCAAAGTTGCAGCTATGGCGAACTTTTAATCTAAACAAAACCCAAAGTCTAAACGATGCCCTAAGGGCTGTATATATGGAGGAGAGAGGGGGGAATTTTGTGGCCCTGGGAGAGGGGTCCGAAACCAACCCTAACTCTTGTTTCCCACACATACGGACTCTAAAAACTGCCTATAATCAAGTATTTCAAAATTACATGGGCCTGGCCCAAAAATAAGGTGACACAACACCTAGAATAGCCTCTGGACGAAATTTATGAAGTGGCATCTTGTATATTTCGTCCAAGGCTTCATGCACTCATTGTGGTGGCTTCAAATTCCTGGAATCATCACTTGTAACTCCGTTCTTGTTCCCCTTGCGCATGCCAACATCTCCATGCTTGAACTTGCTCGAAGGTTCATCTTTCTTGTCCAAGCTAGGCCCTTCATTTGTAAGCAAAAAAAATGTATCCAATTTAGGCAGCATCATATTCTCATGAACATTAATTGTTAACAAGAAATGAAAGTACCTAATAATTCAATTGGCATGCGCGAGCTCTAGTAATTGGCCAAGTATGTATAGCAGCAGGAGCTGTGGGTGTAACAATGGTATTGATGTCCTCATCATCCTCCCCTCTTGAAATGAAGTCGTTCTGGACGAAAGCTCATCTTCCTCACCCAAATAAGGCTTCAAATCTGCAATGTTAAAAGTGGGACTAACCCCATAATCTGCAGGCAGCTCAAGTTTATATGCATTATCAGCGCGTGGCATTAGCTTTTATTTGCGCAAGTTAGGAAATCTATCCTTGCGCAAATGTAACCAAACAAGATCTCCAGGCGCAAACACAACATGTTTTCTACCCTTATCTCCAGCAAGTTTATATTTAGCATTCATAGGCTCAATGTTTTCCTTAGTTAACTCATGCATTTTTAAAATCAATTCAACACGTTCTTTAGCATCAAAATTAACCTTCACCGAAGATGGAAGAGGCAACAAATCAATAGGTGCACGAGTTAGGAAATCATACACAATTTTAAAAGGGCACATCTTAGTAGTAGAATGCAATGAACGATTATAAGCAAATTCAATATGAGGCAAGCATTCTTCTCACATTTTCTTATTATTCTTCAAAACATCCCTAAGCATAATAGACAATGTTCTATTGACTACTTCTGCTTTGTCCATCAGTTTGAGGGTGACAAGTAGTACTAAAAAGCAGTTTAGTCCCCAACTTAGCCCATAAACATCTCCAAAAGTGGCTAAGAAATTTAGTATCACGATCTGAAAGAATAGTATTTGGCACACCATGCAAGCGAATAATTTCACGAAAGAACAAATCAGCAACATTAACAACATCATTGCTTTTATGACATGGTATAAAGTGTGCCATTTTCGAGAACCTATCCACGACAACAAATATGCTATCCCTCCCCTTCTTTGTTCGAGGTAAACCTAAAACAAAGTCCATAGATATATCCTCCCAAGGAACACTAGGTACAGGCAAAGGCATAAATAAACCATGAGGATTGAGTCGTGACTTAGCTTTTTGACATGTAGTGCAGCGAGCAACAAAACGCTCAACATCCCGTCTCATCTTTGGCCAAAAGAAATGTGTAGCAAGTACGTCCTCCTCCACGCCAAATTGTCCCATTAGTCCTCCTCCATGCGCCTCCTGCAACAACAAAAGACGAACGAAGCTAGCTAGAATGCATAGCTTGTTAGCACGGAACACAAATCCAGCATTAACGACGAACTTGTTCCATGTTCTTCCTTCTTTAAAATTCTACATTACATCTTTAAAATCAACATAATGCACATATTGATCTTTGATGGTCTCAGAACCAAATATTTTGAAGTCAAGTTGTGAAAGCATAGTATAGCGACGAGACAATGCATCAACAATAACATTTTCTTTACCCTTCTTGTGTTTAATAACATAAGGGAATGTCTCAGTGAATTCAACCCATTTAGCATGTCTACGATTCAGTTTAGCTTGACTTTTAATATGTTTCAAAGATTCATGATCAGAATGTATAACAAATTCTTTGGGCCATAAATAATGTTGCCATGTCTCTAAAGTCCGAACAAGAGCATATAATTCTTTATCATAAGTATAATAATTCAGACTAGGCCCACTCAATTTTTTAGAAAAGTATGCAACAGGTTTGCCATCTTGTAATAACACACCGCCTAATCCAATTCCACTAGCATCACATTCAAGCTCAAAAGTCTTATTAAAATCAGGAAGTTGGAGTAAAGGAGCATGTGTCAACTTATCTTTCAATACCATGAAGGCTTCTTCCTGTGTGGTACCCCACACAAAAGGCACATCCTTCTTTGTAAGCTCATTGAGAAGTGCAGCAATGGTGCTGAAATCTCTCACAAAACGCCTATAGAATCCAGCGAGACTAAGAAAACTCCTCACTTGCGTGACCATTTTGGGTTGCGGCCAACTCTCAATAGCTTCAATCTTGGCTTTATCAACTTCAATTATCTGTGGAGTAACAACATAGCCAAGAAAAGATATTCGGTCGGTGCAAAAGCTGCACTTCCCAAGGTTACCAAACAAACATGCATCCCGTAGAGCAATAAAAACAAGATGTAAATGTTTCAAATTTTCTTCCAAAGATATGCTATAAATCAATATATCATCAAAATAGACTACCACAAATCGTCCAATGAAAGCACGTAAAACTTCCTTCATTAGTCTCATGAAAGTACTAGGTGCATTAGTTAACCCAAAAGGCATGACTAACCACTCATATAATCCAAACTTAGTTTTAAATGTTGTTTTCCATTCATCTCCCAATTTCATACGAATTTGATGGTATCCACTACGCGAATCAACTTTGGAGAATATTGTAGAGCCACTCAATTCATCAAGCATATCATCTAGCCTTGGAATAGGATGACGATAACGAATAGTAATATTATTAATGCCTCTACAATCAACACACATACGCAACGTACCATCCTTTTTAGGCACTACTATAATAGGAACAACACAAGGACTAAGAGATTCACGTATATAACCTTTGTCGAGCAGCTCTTGTACTTGACGCATAATCTCCTTCGTCTCCTCTGGATTGGTACGGTATGGTGCACGGTTGGGTAGCGATGCACCGGGAATTACGTCAATTTGATGCTCAATCCCTCGATAGTTGGTAATCCCGGTGGCACGTCTTGTGGAAAGACGTCAGCGAACTCCTGGAAAATGTGAGTGACAGCAGGGGCAAAGAGGAAGGCACGTCCTCGAATGAAAATAATGCCTCTTTGCACACAAAAGCATAGCAAACAGATTTGTTGAAATCCAGCTCATCAGCATCGGATTTTGTGTCAAGTAAACATGCACTTTTCAATTTAATTTCAGAAGCAACACTAGATGGTTTGTTATTAGGCTTCATTTGTTGCTCAAATTCTTTTGCCACAATCTGATTTTCACTCTTATTTTTCTCCTGTTTTGATTTATTAGCTCTATTAATATCATCTTTCAAAATGGAATCAGGAGTCATAGGAAGCAGAGTAATATGAATATCCTTATGAACAAGAGTATACTGATTATTTCTACCATGGTGTACAGATTTTTTTATCAAATTGCCATGGTCTACCAGGTAATAAGGAACATGCTTGCATAGGTACCACATCACAGTCAACATAATAAGCATATGTAGAGATACTAAATGCACATGAATAGTACGTATTACCTAAACCTTGCCGCCGTTGTTAAACCATTGGATGTAGTAAGGATGTGGATGTGGTCTTGTGGTGAGAGATAGCTCCTCCACCATCTCCATGCTAGCCAAGTTGTTGCAGCTCCCTCCATCTATGATGACGCGAACAGAACGTTCCTTCACAACTCCCTTTTTATGAAACAAATTATGCCTCTGATTTTGCTCAGCTTGTGTAACCTGCACACTCAAAACACGTTGAGCAATTAAAGATTCATACCTGTCAGCATCTTCTATAGCCATGTATTGTGTCTCATGATCAGAATCATCTCCACCGTGTTCTTCATGTGTAATAAGAGCCAAAGTCTCCTCATCATAGTCACTAGCGGACCCATACCCACCATCCTCAGTAGCAATCATCACACGCTAAGATTTGCATTCTCTCGCAAAATGTCCTCTTCCCTTACAATGACCACAAATAAATCACTTCTATCCTTGTTGATGCCATGGAAGAAGAAGAGCTCTGCGCACGCCCGACAGGTGTGCTCTTGGCAGATAGTGGTTGTCGTGCCTGCTTTCTTGTATCACGACTGGAGGTGGCACCTGATGGAGGTGCTGGTGCAGTGGAAGTAGAGGATGCACGTGGTGTCCATGATGACGATCGACCTGCAGAAAAGTTAGTTCGTGCCAATGACAGTCGATCCTGCACTTCATGTTCAGCTTTACAAGCAAGATGGAATAAACGAGTGATATTATTATACTCCTTATACTCTAGAATGGTCTGAATCTCTCTATTTAATCCACCCATAAAACATGCAAGCATAGCTTCATTATCCTCAACAATACCACATCTGATCATGTCAGTTTGTAATTCTTGATAATATTCTTCTACAGATTTTTTTCCTTGTCTTAAACGCTGCAATTTTTGAAGTCATTCACGTTGATAATATGGTGGAACCCAACGAGTACACATAGCAGTTTTCAAAGCAGCCCAAGTAGCTGGAATAGGATATAATCTACAATGTTCTGACCACCAAACACATGCAAAACTAGTGAAAGCACAAACAGCAGCAGGAACACGTCTCTCCTCGGGATATTGTAAACATGTAAAACTTTGTTCAGTTTCTAACTCCCAAGTAAGATATATATCCGGAACATATCTACCCTCAAATGGTGGAATATTCAACTTTAGTTTAGGAAAAAGGTCATGATCTCGTACCTCAGGTGGTGGTGCAGCCCTACCATTGTGATGATATACCTGAGGACGACTTGGTGGTGGTGGTGGTGCTGGTGGCTGCACATAGTTCTGATTTTGATCAACCTCATCTTCGTAATGGTCCTCCACCTCTGCAGTAGCAGCAGGATCTACCAAAGCATCAACAGCGGCACTAGAATTTTGCCCAGGGTCAATGGGAAAGCGCTGTGCTCGTCCCACTTGATTTGGAAGGTGACGTTGTTGTTGTTCTTGTTGTTGTAGAGGTGCGATAGGTGCAACCGGCGATGGTGGTGGAAGACGCGCTAGCAATTCATTAAACTTGTTATCGAGCTTTGTTTCGAACGTCTTCTCAATGCCATCTATCTTCTCCATGGCCTCTTCAAATCTGTTTAGCACATCTTCTACCCGTCCACTCTTCATTTGCTGAAACTTATCATGTAACTCTTTGTTCGTCATGTTCTCCCAGTCAGTCTCATCGGCTTGTGATCCTGCCATGGTTAGCAATAATAGGAACACAAAAGAATATGCTCCTATAAACTACTAGGAAGTGGTGTTGTGGTGGACAGTCACAAATCCGTCAAGCGAATCTCAAATTCTTACCAGTTCTTACCAAGCAGCAGGTGGTGATCGACAACCATTGTAGTCAAAACTCTCAAATCTTGGGTAGAGCGATTACCAGGGAGAGTCAAACGTACGACGTAGATGTATGTGGAGCTGGGAAGGCTTATAAGATGGTAGCAAACAAATTAGCAATAATCAATCCAGAGATGCAAAGTTGAATAAACGCTCAATGACGGTACTGTGCTGGTCCTAGGCTAGACCGTGCTAGAGACACGAGCCTAGAACACTAACAAAATCACGGCGCTGCACGTAAACAAGGGAAAAGCACACTCTGGAAAAAAATTCACTCTGTTTTTTGCGCTCCTCTTTTTTTTACGAAAAATCACTATAATGGCGAGTGTCTCAAAACTCTTCCCTCATCAAACTGACAGGATGGACATGAATTTTTTTTTGACTTTTTTTCGGAAATCAGGGCAGCGACGATGAAAAAGGGCGACAAAAAACCACTATGATGGCACGTGGCTCAAAAGACTCAGAAAAGCCTAAAAATAGGATAGGGAAAAAATATTTTTGCCTGTGAAAATTTTGGCCTAAAAACTGCCCGGGGTCTCCAGAATCTTTTTTTCGAAACCTACTCAGGCAAGGAAACACGAATCGGAAATTAGATGGATCTCGAAAACAAACCTAATATGAAAGGTACTCGGATTGGTGATGGATATATGGTGGTAGGATATGGCAGCGGTGGTAGTATATCTATACGGATTGGTGGTGGTATATGGATATGGACTGGTGGTGGTATATGGATACGGATTGGTGATGGTATATTGAGACAGATCAGTGGCGGATAAGAGGTGGTGGTAGATGGCAGGGGCGATGATGATGGTGCGGCGGCGACGTGACAACTTATGACCAGAACTTGAAACTCTAAAAGACTAGACTCTAAGACCAGCAACTAGACACGATGATGCAGCCGCGAATTCAACAAAGCAAAATACTAAAAAGACTATGCAAAGGCTCAGACTAGTTCGGATATGATGAACTAACCCTAATTTTTTTTGGCTTTTTCATGGACTGTAGGTATGAAGAACAGACTCGATCTATACTACGAAAAAACTGTAAAATCTCACTGAGCAACCCGCAAATCTGATACTACTTGATAGAGGCAAAGGTGTCCCGATGTTTCGATGAGATGGTGGCTATCATTTTTTGTGGGAGTCAACCTTGACGATCTGACTACAAACATGCGAGATGTCGCGCCTTAGCAATCGCTAAACCAACATCCGAGGGGTTATTGACCACGTCGAAGCACGATCAACCTGACCACGAGGGTCTGTTTCCTGCGAGGAAACGAAGAACAAGAAAGAAACTGAGATTGCAATCTAGATATTGCGAATATAAGATGAAAGCTTTATTGATCAAGGTGGGGTCTTGTGACATCTTAGTCTCGTTGTTGAACACAAACGAAGTACGCGAAGTTGCAGCTATGGCGAACTTTTAATCTAAACAAAACCCAAAGTCTAAACGATGCCTTAAGGGCTGTATATATGGAGGAGAGAGGGGGGAATTTCGCAGCCCTTGGACGAGGGGTCCGAAACCAACCCTAACTCTTGTTTCCCCACACATACAGACTCTAAAAACTGCCTATAATCAAGTATTTTGAAATTACATGGGCCTAACCCAAAAATAAGGTGACGCAGCACCTAGAATAGCCTCTGGACGAAATTTATGACGTGGCATCTTGTATATTTCGTCCAAGGCTTCATGCACTCATTATGGTGGCTTCAAAGTCCTGGAATCATAACTTGTAACTCCGTTCTTGTTCCCCTTGCGCTTGCCATCATCTCCATGCTTGAACTTGCTCCAAGGTTCATCTTTCTTGTCCAAGCTAGGCCCTTCATTTTTAAGCAAAAAAATGTATCCAATTTAGGCAGCATCATATTCTCCTGAACATTAGAATCGTTACCAAGAAACGAAAGTACCCGATAATTCAATTGGTGTGCACGAGCTCTAGTAATTGGTCCCGTATGTATAGCAGTAGGGGCTGTGGGTGTATGTATAGCAGTAGGGGCTGTGGGTGTAACAATGGTATTGATGTCCTCATCACTGCGGGACACTCGGTTCGGTATTTACCCTACTAGGGGAATTCCTGAGTAAAACGCAAGTGCGAATACATTTATCGATGCCCCGGCAAGTACACTCCGACAAGGCTGTCCGCATTGGTGTGAATTTTTTGCCACTCGCCACTGGATTGTTTAGAGAGTGTGAAGAGAAGGAGAGAGAAACCCGCCGTGCCCGACATCGCATCCTGCCGCCCACGAGATACAAATGGATTTTACTGACCCTTGTCGGGGACTAACAACCAATATACAAGTTGCGCCATCTTTCCCGAAGCCTATGGGCCAAATGAGTTGTAGCAGCTAAGAGGAATAGATGGAGACACATATACGAGCTAAATTCATGATATCCTTGCATTGCTACATGATTTTGTATTCGCATTTGTTTATCCCTTTGAGTGCCGAGGTGGTCGTATGATAAAATGTTTCAAAAGATGGTACCTTTACTAGATTCTTGTCTGCACCCTTGTTCCGTTCAGAGTCAGCTCGGGAATGGGTGGTTGCGTCGGAAACACTAAGGAAAAACCTGTCAGGACGCATCCACACCAAAATAAGTGTTAAGGGCCAGACCCTTATGAACATTGCGGCAATATGATATCGTCCGGGAACTAGAATGTGCATAGAGACTAATCCTACGAACACTAAATGGATCAAAACTCAAAAGGGATAAACACGCAATTCAGATTAGGCTAATGCATCAAGTTCCGTGTAAAGCATAAACAACATAATGTCTAAACATTGGACATGCATCATTGTTTTGATTACAGGACAGCAGACAAGAAGAATAATTCAACACCGAGCCTGGCGACCATGTGGAGGTGTTGGGACGGAAAGGACCTTGGTGGCAAGTGGGGCGGCTTTCTCTTCGGTGGCAGTAACTTCTACACCTTTCAGGGGCTTCCTGAAGCCATCAGCAAGGTCGAGGTCTGAATGGCAACAGGCGACATTGCTTAAAACCACGAAGAGGAAGTCATCAGCAAGCTTCCGAGATTCAGTCATGCTACTTCTTGAGCTTGCGTTGGTTTTTCCCTTGAAGACGAAAGGGTGATGCAACAAACTAGAGATAAGTATTTCCCTCAGTTAGAGAACAAAGGTATCAATCTAGTAGGAGACAACGCATAAATCACCAATACCCGCACAAACAATCAAACAACTTGCACCCAACGCGATCAAGGGGTTGTCAATCCCTTCACAGTTACTTGCAAAATTGAGATATGATAGAGATATATGAAACTAAACATAATGTAAAGTAAATATTTTTGGTATTTTTGGTTTACAGATCGGAAAGTAAAAGATTGCAAAATAGTAAATCGGAAACATATATGATGGAAAATAGCCCCGGGGGCCATAAGTTTGACTAGAGGCTTCTCTCAAGATAGCAAGTAATACAGTGGGTGAACAAATTACTGTTGAGCAATTGATAAAAAAGCGCAAAGTTATGATGATACCTAAGGCAATGATTATGAAATATAGGCATCACATCCATGTCTAGTAGACCGAAACGATTCTGCATCTACTACTATTACTCCACACAACGACCGACTCCTGCCTGCATCTAGAGTATTGAGTTCATGATGAACAGAGTAACACATTAAGTAAGATGACATGATGTAGAGGAATAAACTCAAGCAATATGATGTAAACCCCATATTTTTATCCTCAATGACAACAATACAATACGTGCCTTGCTGCCCCTACTTTCATTGTGACAGGACACTCCAAGATTGAACCCAAAGCTAAGCACTTCTCCCATTGCAAGAAAAACCAATCTAGTTGGCCAAACCAAACTGATAGTTCAAATAGAATTACAAAGATATCAAATCATGCATAAAAGAATTCCGAGAAGATTCAAATAATATTCATAGATAAGTTAATCATCAATCCACAATTCATCAGATCTAGAGAAACACAACGTAAAAGAACATTACATCAAACAGATCTCCAAGAACATCGAGGAGAACATGGTATTGAGAATCAAAGAGAGAGAAGAAGCCATCTAGCTACTAGCTATGGACCCATAGGTCTGTGGTAAACTACTCACGCTTCACCCGAAGGGCAATAGAGTTGATGTAGAAGCCCTCCGTTATTGAATCCCCCTTCGGCAGGATGCCGAAAAAGGCCCCTAGATGGGATCTCACAGGTACAGAAGGTTGCGGTGGTGGAAAAGTGTTTTTGTGGATACTTTTGGTGGTTTGGGAATATATGTGAATATATGAGCAAAGGAATTAGGCCAGGAGAGTCACGGGGGGGGGGGGGGGCACAAGGCAGGGGGCATGCCCTACCCCCCTAGGCGCGCCCTCCACCCTTGTGGTCGCCTCATGGCTCCTCCGACTTGATCTCCAAGTCTCCTGAGTGTCTTCTCGTCCATGAAAAATCATCGCGAAGGTTTTATTCCATTAGGACTCCGTCTGGTATTCCTTTTTTGTGAAACTCTAAAACAAGGAAAAAACTAAAACTAAAACTGGCACTAGGCTCTAGGTTAATAGGTTAGTCCAAAAAATAATATAAAATAGCATATTAATGCATATAAAACATCCAAAACATATAATATAATAGCATGGAACAATAAAAAAATTATAGATACGTTGGAGACGTATCAAGCATCCCCAAGCTTAATTCCTGCTCGTCCTCGAGTAAGAAAATGATAAAAACAGAAATTTTGATGTGGAATGCTATCTAACATATTTATCCATGTAATTTTTCTTTATTGTGGCATGAATGTTCAGATCCATAAGATTCAAAACAAAAGTTTAATATTGACATAAAACAATAATACTTCAAGCATACTAACAAGGCAATTATGTCTTCTCAAAATAACATGGCCAAAGAAAGGTTATCCCTACAAAATCATATAGTCTGGCTAATCATCATCACACAAAATATTCAAATCATGCACAACCCCGAATAACAAGCCAAGCAATTGTTTCATACTTTTGATGTTCTCAAACTTTTTCATCTTTCACGCAGTACATGAGCGTGAGCCATGGACATAGCACTATAGGTGGAATATAATATGGTGTTTGTGGAGAAGACAAAATGAAGGAGATAGTCTCACATCAACTAGGCGTATCAATGGGCTATGGAGATGCCCATCAATAGATATCAATGTGAGTGAGTAGGGATTGACATGCAACGGATGCACTAGAGCTATAAGTTTATGAAAGCTCAAAAGAAAACTAAGTGAGTGTGCATCCAACTTGCTTGCTCATGAATACCTAGGGCATTTTGAGGAAGCCCATCATTGAAATATACAAGCCAAGTTCTATAATGAAAAATTTCCGCTAGTATATGAAAGTGACAAGATAGGAGACTCTCTATCAGGAAGATCATGGTGCTACATTGAAGCACATGTGTGGAAAAAAGGATAGTAACATTGCCCCTTCTCTCTTTTTCTCTCATTTTTTATTGGTTTGGCTTCTTTGGCCTCCCCTTTTTTTTTCTTCCTTCTCACATGGGACAATGCTGTAGTAATTAAGATCATCACACTTTTATTTACTTACAACTCAAGAATTACAACTCGATACATAGAACAAAATATGACTCTATATGAATGCCTCAGGTGGAGTACCGGGATGTGCAATGAATCAAGAGCGAAATGTATGAAAGAATTATGAATGGTGGATTTTCCACAAATACGATGTCAACTACATGATCATGCAAAGCAATAGGACAATGATGGAACGTGTCATAATAAACAAAACGGTGCAAAGTTGCATGGAAATATATATTAGAATGGCTATGGAAATGCCATAATAGGTAGGTATGGTGGCTGTTTTGAGGAAGGTATATGGTGGGTGTATGGTACCGACGAAAGTTGTGTGGTACTAGAGAGGCTAGCAATGGTGGAAGGGTGAGTGTGCGTATAATCCATGGACTCAACATTAGTCATAAAGAACTCACATACTTATTGCAAAAACCTATTAGTTATCAAAACGAAGTACTATGCGCATGCTCCTAGGGGGATAGATTGGTAGGAAAAGACCATCGCTCGTCCCCGGACGCCACTCATAAGGAAGACAATCAAAAAAATACCTCATGCTCCAACTTCGTTACATAAAGGTTCACCGTACGTGCATGCTATGGGAATCACAAACCTTAACGCAAGTATTTCTACAATTCACAATTAATCACTAGCATGACTCTAATATCACCATCTTTATATCTTAAAACAATCACAAGGAATCAAACTTCTTGTAGTATTCAATGCACTTTATATGACGTTTTTATTATATCCCTCTTGGATGCCTATCATATTAGGACTAAATTTACAACCAAAGAAAATTACCATGATGTTTAAAGTCTCTCAAAATAATATAAGTGAAGCATGAAAGTTCAAAAAATTATATAAAATAAAGCCACCGCCATGCTCTAAAAAGATATAAGTGAAGCACTAGAGAAAAATTGGCTAGCTCAAAAGATATAAGTGAAGCACATAGAGTATTCTAATAAATCACGATTCATCCGTGTCCCTCTCAAAAGGTGTGTACAGAAAGGATGATTGTGGCAACTAAAAATCAAAGAATCATATCATACAAGATGCTCCAAGCAAAACACATATCATGTGGTGAATAAAAATATAGCCTCAAGTAAAGTTACCGATAGACGAAGACGAAAGAGGGGATGCCTTCCGGGGCATCCCCATGCTTAGGCTCTTGGTTATCCTTGAATATTACCTTGGGGTGCCTTGGGTATCCCCAAGCTTAGGCTCTTGCCACTCCTTATTCCATAGTCCATCAAATCCTTACCCAAAACATGAAAACTTCACAACACAAAACTCAACAGAAAATCTCATAAGCTCCGTTAGTATAAGAAAATAAATTACCACTTTTGGTACTGTTGTGAACACATTCTAAAATTATATTTGTGTTATATATACTATATTACAACTTCTACATGGTTCATACCCCCGATACTACCCATAGTTTCATCAAAATAAGCAAACAACACAAAGAAAACATAATCTGTCAGAAACATAATAGTTTGTAGTAATCTGTTACTCTCGAGTACTTCTATTATTCCAAAAATTATGAAAAATTAGGAAAACCCGGGTAATTTGTTTATTAACCTTCTGAAAAAATAATCAGTATTTTAGCACACTTCTGTTAAAATGAGAATTGTTTTTCGGAGTGCAAAAGTTTTTGTTTTTCAGCAAGATCAAATCAACTATCATCGTAAGCCATCCCAAAGGTGTCACTTGGCAAAAAAAACTAACTAAAACACAAAACGACATCTAACCAGAGGTTAGATGAATTATTTGTTGTAAAACAGAACCAGAAAGAAAAGAACAAAAATAAAATCAGGTTGCCTCCCAACGAGTGGTATTGTTTAACGCCCTTAGCTAGGCATTGATAATTTCGATGATGCTCACATGAAAGATAGCAATTGAAACAAGAAGAGAGCATCATGTAGCATGTGAAAAACACATATAAGTTTAACATACTTTCTATTCATAGGCATATTATAGGCAAACCAATTATCAAGGCAAGCAAGATCTAGCATATGCAATGAAGAAGAAAGAAGCAATAGCAATCTCAACATAACGAGAGGTAATTTAGTAACATGAAAATTTCTACAACCATATTTTTCTCTCTCACAATAATTACAAGTAGGATCATAATCAAATTAAAAAATATAGCTATCACATAAAATTTACTGTACATGATCCACATGCATGCAAAGTAGACACTCTTCCAAAATAGTGGGATTATGATAAAATAAAGTCATGACCTCTCCGGACCCATTTTAATAAAAAAAATCATAAGATTGATCATACTCCAAAGTAATGGGATCATTATTACCTAGAGTTTGCACTCTTACAAACCCACTTTAAATATTATAGCAAACATTTCATCATGAGGCTTAAATAAATTTTCAAGATCATAAGGAGAATCACCCCAATCATGCTCATTACAATAAGTGGTGGTCATAGCAAAACTAGCATCCCCAAGTTTATGGTTTTAAATATTATTAGCACAATTGACATCAATAGAATTTATAGTAAAACCATTGCAATCATGCTTTTTCTTCAAGGAGCTATCTTGAATCACTTCATAAATTTCTTCATCACAATTTTCATATTCACGAATTTCAAGCAAAACTTCATAAAGATAATATAGTGCAAAAAACTCACCAGCAATTGGTTCATCATAATTGGATCTCTTAAAGAGATTAGCAAGTGGATGAGGATCCATAAACTTAGATTTTTACCAAGCGAAGATGCAAGAAAATAGAGGGCACATGGTAACACAAACAAAGATAGCAAACGAGCAAAAATGCAAATGAAAATACGAACAGAATAAGGGCGAATAAAAAGGCAAATCTTTTCAAAAATTGTTTTAGATGTGGGGGAGAGGAAAACAAGAGGCAAATGGTGAATAATGTAACGCAAGAGATGAGAGTATTACGATGGGTACTTGGTATGTCTTGACTTGGCATAGATCTCCCCGGCAACGACGCCAGAAATTATTCCTGCTACTTCTTGAGCTTGCGTTGGTTTTTCCCTTGAAGAGGAAGGGTGATGCAGCATAGTAGAGATAAGTATTTCTCTCACTTAGAGAACCAAGGTATCAATCCAATAGGAGACAATGCACAAATCACCAATACCTGGAGAAACAATCAAACAACTTGCACCCAACGCGATAAAGGGGTTGTCAATCCCTTCATGGATACTTGCCAAGGTGATGCGGAGCATCCCAAGGTCATCCCCATGGACCTACCTACGTCTCCTACGGCACCACTTGGACCAATGGAAAGAGCACGAGCAAAGGCTATCGAGGACAAGGTGAACACGCTCCTCTCCGAACTACCACTTTCTATACATGCGACATGGCTACTACCTCAAGCGGAAACACTATGTGTGATCAGGTACTTGGAGGAGAGTCACGGAGCAGCTACATCCAGCGGACAAGACGGCAAGGACACCAAGTGCCAAGGTCAAGAAGAAGGGCTGCCTATGAAGCTACAACCAGCGGACGACCGGTCGGGACCGGACGTGCGGCACCTGAAGCCCCAGTCGAGCTACAGCGAGCGGACGTCCAGACCGGACTGGACGACTGGTGACACCACACCCGAGCCAACCCAATGGATGTCCGACGCCACCGGACGACCAGCGACTAGACGACCGGCCACCTCCGGAAATCCGGTGCCACCTAAACCGAACCAGAACCAGCGGAAGTCCAGAACCTACCGGACATCCGGACGCCCATGAGCCACCAGAAGACAGACAGGTACCGGACGTCCGGTACCTGTCTGCGCACAGTTCCGGGCCCAAGGCCCATGTACCCCTTCACTTCTCCCCCATTTGCACTAGGACTATAATAGACCCTCTCCTCCTCCTAGTTAGGGTTAGCGTTGTGATAGCTCATTTGTGAGATAGAGCCTCGCTCATCCATACAGATCTACTCCTTGAGAGAGACCGCGTCCCCTCTTCGGAGAAGATCCACGTTAGATTCAAGACCCCCTTTAGGGTGGCCCCATCAAGACCTCCTTTCGGAGAAGAACCGATTACCCTTTGTATCGTCCCTTGTTGACTTTGGATCATGTATCTCCCTTTGTGTTTCGATAATCTAGCACATGTGTGACCGGATCTAGTTGGTTTGAGTGTTTCTCTTGTGTTTCCCTTTGTGTTTTCCCCTCGTGTTCCTCGTGTTCTTCGTGGGATCCGCTCCTTTCGTGAAAGATCGGCCAGCTAGGGTTCCACCCTACATCATCTTGGTATCTAGAGCCACGTTAATCATGATTTCAGAGCCTCCCCATTGTGTTTTCTAGCCTTGTTTTGTTGATTTCATCCTAAATTAAAAAAATTCCCCACAAAGATATCCCCAAGTTTTTGTGATTTGTTAGTCTGATGAAGTTTTGTTGGATTTGATCCATGGATTTGGTTTGCCACGAGTGGAACTAGCTTTCCCCCATCATCTGCACCATTTCCATCCACAAAATCGATTGAATTTGACCATTTTCGCCACATCCTCCATGAACCCTAGCTCTTCATCCCGTGCCCGAAGCTTCCCAGACATCGGACGTCCGCCAGCCACCGGACGTCCGACAACCGGACGACCGCTCCACCACCGAACTTCCGCACGCACCCAAATTCCACAATCGCTTTCCGTAGCCACCATCGCTTACCCATTTCTAATTCCAACAATTTTGACACGTTTTTCCTTGAGAAGTTGAGTTAAGTTTCCGTGTCCTTTTGTGTTTCGGCTATTTAGGTACGGTTCGACATCAACATCACCGCCGCTCATCTTTGCCAAGGATCCTTCATCGACAATCACCACTTCACCATTCTTGACACCATACCGTAAGAAAGAACGGTAACCTCTTCTTGGTATCGTGATATATCGTTCTTGCCATTACATTCATAGCCATCATAGCCCAATTTTGCATATCTTACCCATCAACACTAGCCTTTGAGTATTGCCGGCAATGTCACTTGTGCACATTAGTGATCATACTTCCCATAGCATACATACCATATCATTGGTGCATATCTTGGTATCATCTCTTGTGTCACAAAGTTGTCATCGCATACACAATTGCTATCTTGGTTCGTGAAGCATTGCATGAGAAAGGAGCTCAAAAGAGAAAGATCCAAACAAGCTTTTAAGCAAAAGGGAAAGATAAGCAAAGAGTTTTTAAGCAAGAACCATAGCATCATACTACATTAAGAT
The DNA here is from genome assembly GCF_018294505.1 of Triticum aestivum. Lineage (NCBI taxonomy): Eukaryota > Viridiplantae > Streptophyta > Magnoliopsida > Poales > Poaceae > Triticum > Triticum aestivum. The sequence goes on along the minus strand of NC_057812.1, from coordinate 382,196,721 downwards.
TTTGTCATACTAAATCATCTTGGATCATATCATCGGAATACCATACATAGAGCATACTTGGGATAGAAGTCGTTGCATTTTTTCTTAGTAGGTTGTGCACAAGTCTTCGTATCTGCCTATCATGCAATCGTGCTAGCATCTCTCTAGTGTTGTGCAATAAGAGCATTTTCGAGGATTCCACATTTTGGCTCATTCCTTGGTTGCACGACCCCATTTATCTCTTTGCGTGTGTGTTTCCGTGTACCATATTTTTCTTTTGGTCTACTTGTTGCATTGCAAATTTTCGAATCTTTTCCAACATTATTGAAGCTCACTAACAATTGCATCAAATTTTCTGCCACCATCCTAACCGAGCTCCACCATAAGCTTTTACTTGTGTAGGTGTGAGAAACCGACAAGAATTGGTACCAATTGTGTTATTTCCTTATTCCACATTTGAGTGATCATTGATCCGTCTTCAACATCGGTCGAGGTACACTTGGTATAAGTTCTTCTCTTTCTCCCACTCACATATGGAATGATGGATAGGCCAAGTACTTCTACCAACCGACTCTTCATCAAGCAAGACAAAGACATGACCTCCTACTTCACAAAGAGCCACCTCTTTGGTGCACAACGTGCTTTGCATCAGGAGCAACAAGCAATGAGCAAACGCATCGACAAGCTCGCCACCGACTTGAAACTCTCCGAGCAACGTACAAGAGACTATTTTGACAACAAGCTTGACGACCACAAGCAAGAGAATGAAACAAGAATGGATGAGATTCATGCTTTGTTGCTCAACTGCTCTTCTTCCACTTCGTCATCCTCAAGACGGAGCCGCTCAAATCGACACTCCGACTACACCATCTCCGACTCAAGTACACCGACATCGAATACTCTTCGGCATGTCGTGCGCCAAGATTGTCAAGAAAACTGCAACCCTCTACATGACAACAACTCTCAAGAACAACGACATTGTCAAAACCAAGTTACTTTCGTGCAAGCACGAGAACAACAACGCCAACGCCATCATGTAGAGGAGGAACGAGCGAGACAACATCAAGACGCACAAGATGCCGAGGCACAACGTCAAGAACAACAATTGCGAGAAGCTCAAGCACTTGAGGCACAACATGCCCTCCGAGATTCAAGTCGAGCCGTAGCCACACGCAACCGGCAAAATCGTGAGCATCAAGAAGAGCTTCGCAAAGAAGTTCAAGAGAGGAACTATCAAGATCGAGTGCATCGTCAAGTTCCACGACCTCCTCGTTAAGAACCCCAAGTTCACCAAGAACAAGGAGGCAATGGAAATCCTCCATGATAAGAGCAAGTTAAGGGAGACAATCATCCTTGTCAAGGACGTCATCACCCTTGACCCCAACACAATGAAGAGCAACGATACGGCAAGCTAAAGTTCACCATGCCCAAGTTTCCGGAAGCAATGATCCCGAACAGTACATATCATGGGCATTGAAGGTTGAAAAAATCTTCCGCTTGCACAACTATGAGGAAGAGAAGAAGATCACGATGGCATCCCTTGAGTTCCAAGACTAGGTCCTAATTTGGTGGGAACAAGTCATTGAGCGCCGAGCGGCAAGAGGTGAACCACCCATCACTACTTGGGTGCAAATGAAGGATGTCATGAGAGCACGCTTCGTGACAACTTACTACAATCGTGACCTCTTCAAGAAACTCCAACTACTCAAGAAAGGAACCTAGAGCATTGTAGAATACTACAAGGAAATGGAGATTGCCATGATACGAGCTCATGCCATGGAAGATGATGAGCAAACTATGGCACGTCTCTTGAATGGACTCAATCATCCTATCAAGAAGATCGCCAACTTCTAATCATGCTCGAACCTCATCGAGTTAGTGCATCAAGCTACCAAAGCGGAACGTCTAGTGCAAGATGACTTCAAGTATGCCAAGTTCTCATCCAAGTCCTACGACTTCTCCAACACTCAAGCTTCAACGACTCCAACACCTTCTACCTCTACCAAGCCATCTATGAGCAACGCCGACAAGTCGAGTTATAAGAAAAGTTCGACAACCTCAAGCCATCCTCCTACTACAAGCAACTTCAAGCCGAGAGCTTCATCATCCTCTACCCCAACTGATGAGACCGTCAAGACAAGTTCCTTCAAATGCTTTACATGCGGCGGCCGAGGCCACTAGTCTTTCGAGTGTACAAATGAGCAGACCATGATCCTCAATGACGATGGTACTTATGACTCCACGAGTGAAGGAGAAATGGAAGCCCTTGAGCAATTGGCCATGCACCGGCAAGTGAACAAAGATGAAGAGGAACAAGTCTTTTGTGACGAAGATTCAAGTCCTGCTCTCATTGTCTCCAAGGTCTTGACTCTTCGACATCAACAAGAAGAAGACCAAAGATGCCATATATTTCATACCAAGTCCGACATCAATGGAAGGTCTGTCAAGGTCATCATCGATGGAGGGAGTTGCCATAACTTAGCTAGTGAAGAACTATGCTCCAAGCTCCAATTGGTCAAGATGAAGCACCCACATCCCCGCAAAGTTCAATGGCTTAGCGACTCCATCACTATCCAAGTTGGTCAAGATGAAGCACCCACATCCCCGCAAGTCTCCTTCAAAATCGGAGCTTACGAAGACACTTTGGAGTGTGATGTCATTCCAATGACTGTTTGCCACCTTCTTGTTGGACGACCATGGCAATTTGATCGAGGTGTCATCCACAATGGTCGTACCAATCACTATATCTTCAAGATGAAAGTAAAGGAGTGCGTACTTCGCCCTATGTCTCCAAGCCAAGTGATCGCCGACAAGCAAACCACCCATCATGGAGAGAATAGTGAGAGAGCGAACCACCAAAAAGAGAGTGAGATCCACAAGCCCAAACTGAGTGCCTCCACGATGAGCGACAAGAAGAACTTAGTTCTATTTGCCACCAAAAGTGAGACAAGAGAAGTGTGTGAGAACCCATCTAGTGTAATGCACTATGTCCTTTTGTGCAAGGACGAGGCTCCAAAAGCTAATACCTCTCACAATCTACCTTTAGTGTTGTCTTCCCTTTTACAGGAATTCCAAGATGTTTTCCCCGTTGAGCTACCTCTGGGTCTACCTCCTCTACGAGGCATCGAGCACCGAACCGACCTCATCCCCGGAGCTCCTCTTCCTAACAAGGCTCCCTATCGCGTCAACCCTGAGGAAACTATGGAGATCCAATGGCGAGTACAACAACTCATCAATAATGGCCATGTTCGAGAAAGTTTGAGCCCTTGTGTCGTCCCGGTAATCCTTGTTCCCAAGAAAGATGGTACATTTCGCATGTGTTCCGATTGCCATCCTATCAATGCTAGTATCGTGTGTTATCGTTACCCTATTCCACGCCTAGATGATATGCTTGATGAGCTTAGCGGAGCCGCAATTTTCTCTAAGATTGACATTAAGAGTGGCTACTATCAAATACGCATCCAAGAAGGTGATGAATGGAAAACTGAATTTAAGACCAAATTTGGCTTATATGAATGGCTTGTTATGCCAATGGGTTTATCTGAAGCACCCGGTACTTTCATGCGACTCATGCATTTTATTTTTCGACCTTATATTGGTCTATTTGTTGTGGTCTACTTTGATGATATTCTTGTGTTTAGCAAATCTCTCAAAGTTCATGTCACACACCTTAGGACCGTGCTACAAACTCTTAAAAAAGAGCACCTTTTTGCTACTATGGACAAATGCCTTTTTGGTGTTGACAAGCTTGTTTTCTTGGGTTTCATTATGTCTTCTAAGGGTGTTAATGTTGATGAATCTAAGATAAATGCCATTAAAAACTGTTCTCAACCAACCACCTTGCAACAAGTGCGTAGTTTTCTTGGTTTAGCCAGTTTCTACCATAGATTTGTGAAGGCTTTGAGCACCATTGCTTCATCTTTGCATGCTTTGAGTAAGAAGAATGCACCCTTTGTTTGGGGGACCATACCAAGATAACGCATTCAATGAGCTTAAGAATTTGCTTACTCATGCTCCTGTAATGGCATAGGAGGTGTGTTAACACAAGAGAAGCGCCCCATAGCTCACTTTAGTGAGAAACTTTCTGGAGCGCAACTCAATTACCCTATCTATGACAAAGAACCATATGCTTTAGTGCGAGTTTTGCATGAATAGGAACTGACGGTTTCCTGGACTAGGGGGGACTCACCACGTCGTCTCCCGGTCAGTTAGATTGGGCCGAGGACCCCCATGGCCATATACTCAAGGGCCAGTTCGGACAGTTGCCGCATACAAGGAAGATTCCACAAGACTTGGTGGTCAAGAGAAGGACTCCTCCCCCACCGGCGTATTCGGCTAGGACTCTTGTTATCCTAGGCCTCTGGTGCATTATATAAACCAGGGCCAGGCTAGTCGACAGAGATAAAAAAACAACAATCATACCATAGGCTAGCTTCTAGGGTTTAGCCTCTACGATCTCGTGGTAGATCAACTCTTGTAATACTCATATCATCAAGATCAATCAAGCAGGAAGTAGGGTATTACCTCCATCGAGAGGGCCCGAACCTGGGTAAACATCGTGTCCCCCGCCTCCTGTTACCATCTGCCTTAGACGCATAGTTCGGGACCCCCTACTCGAGATCCGCCGGCTTTGACACCGACATTGGTGCTTTCATTGAGAGCTCCGCTGTGTGATCGGCAAAAGGATCGATGGCTCGTCTGCAGGTCAACTGCGATGCCGACATCTTCGTCGCCAGCTCGACTGGTCACCTTGGCTCGACCGAGGACCATGCTCCACCTCTGACCGTGATGTTCAGACGAGGGCCTTCATCAACATCAACTCCGATCTCTATCAAGATCATGGAGGAATCATCCATGGAGTTCGGGGGCTCAACGTCAACATTGCCCTCGGGCGACCGTGCTGTTTTTTTCGAACAACGAACTTGTATCCACTTCCACCACCTCTTAGTGCATTGCTTTGACGATCCCTTTGGTGGAATTGTGCGTAATTGAGTCTAAAACAACCATTCAAAATTTCATCGAGTTTCGATGAAGGAATCTCCAGCAATCTACGATATACCAGACTCCTGTCAAATCTGGACGGGAATCTGGATGCGTTTAGGGCGTGGTCTCCGGCACCTAGCTTGGACGTCCTTTGGAAGATCCAACCGTTGATCGGCTGCGGCATTCCTATATCTAACTCTCCTCAAAATTTCAGCTCGATCCGACCGTCCAAACTCCGGTAACCTTCCGGTTAGTGCATCACTTTTCGGGTCTGTTTTCTATGCGAATACGCATCCGACCCGAATTCATGCTTCTTTATGAACATGATATGGGACAACCTTCTTAAAGGAATTTTCTCCTAGGGTATTGTGCGTTGTTTTGAAACACGTTCCCATAAAATTTTAAGCCTCCTCTGAGGTAATCTTCACTATCATACTGGTGTCAAACCAGTCCGGCAATATTGCTCCACGGCTACCGACCTGCGCTAGACACATCGTCGCCTTTTGAGCCGAGCTCAACTTCTTCGGATCATCATCTCGGTGAGCGAACAAGAGTTCGGAATCATCAAGGATAAATCATCACCAACATCGCTGCCCCACGGACTACACAGAGCGGGCACACAGGCATCGCCGCATGGTCACTTCATCAAGTCGGTATTGACCGCGTCACAAGTTACGACCTGCGTCGGCATGGCGGCACTGTTGCTTCTTCAAGCCGATGTCCATCAAGCCGAACTGCTTCAACACCTCAGCTGACATGGTAGCTGCAACACCTCCTTCTTGACCTGCTCCGTCTCCTCGGCTAGACCGAGGGCTTCACCATCTCTTCATCAACTTATTTCGGAGACTTCAGCGTCACCAGCCGACCAGCTTCATCACATTAGCTGGACCATGGGCTTTTCCTCGGCAAGCCAACCTTTGCCAGCATCGCCATGCCACCACTTCATCACCCATCAGGCAATGGGTGTGCGGACCGAGTCCCATATTTGGGAGTAACCTTTTTTCAGATTGCTACAACAGATAAACCAGGTGCTATTAATCATAATATTTTTTCTTGCTTGGATTTATTTTTCCCAAGGAATTATTACTCTGGTTTGTTTCATCATCTATACACAGGTCTATCAAATGGTGGCCGCATTAACAACGGTGGCGTGATGGTTCGGTCGGTTTCCATATATAGTTCGGCCAATGCCGCATCCGGAACTTAGACCGACCTGCGAATTCGGTCTTGGCGACGCCTTCACCGCGTCACGCTGACGCCCTGCATCGACATGACTTCGGCGCCAGGCCACATCTCTTTCAATAAATTATTTTTCCGAAAAGAAATTATCCTTTTTGGACCGCACTATTTTATGTGTGTAGGTGATCGACTTCGACTGCGTCATGTGGTCTCTTCGGCAGCCGACGCCGTCGTCCCAATCGGCGTAAATCGGCTCACGTGATCACCTCGTTGGTAGTGTTGCCATACCAACGTGTTCGGTTGCCTCGGGGACTTCGGCATCACCGAGAGAGCTCTACCTCATCGAGTGTTTGGCGCACAGGCCATATTTCTTTTATTACTCACTTTGCATAAATTATTGATTATGCAACAATTTATTATTATTATTATTCCTATTATCTCCGGCTTGCACTATTTTCTATGCACAGGTAGATAATCCGGGCAGCGCTGTCACCGCGGCGTACCGACGTACCACGTCACCTCGGCTGACCAAGGGCTTCTTCATCACTTCATTAACACATGTTGGGGGCTTCGGCGTCACACTGCCGGCTTGCTCTGTCATCGCGGTCGGACTGGGGTTTTCACCTCGCCCATCGACTATGCTGCGTCACCACTTCATCAAGCCCAGTTCTTTACTCGGACATCTCGGGACCGACTTGGGGTTTGGGATCTCATCCCGCCACAATCTCGGCCTGCATCATCAACATCGAGCACATTAACGAGCTAAGTCGCTTTCATGCTCAAAAACTTTCAGTTTTAAATTTTGTTCGGTTCGACCAAGCATTATACTTTTCGGCACAAAGTTGTTTGTGACAAAGATCCTTGTCAAAACTTTGTTTGTGACTCGCATATTCAAATACCCCCTTTATTTGGGGGCTCCCTTGATGCAGCTTTTCCTCTTGCATATGATTATACTTGTACGGCTTCGTTCCTTGTTCGTGTATTACGCCAAAATATGCACCATATTGACCTAAGAGATTTGCAAGCTGGGTTGCCTCGCTCTTGTGTTTACCCCTACGTTCCCGATTGTTCGGCTAGGGAGTAAAGGGAGCACCTCTGCGATTGTCACGACCGGGTCATCCGAGCTCTGACCTCAGACTGGGTGAAGCCGAAAGCTAGCGCTCTTATTGTTTTCAATCATGGTCGGCACACAACGGAACTCATGAGTACAAAAAATCTATTGCACAAGTCTCATAGTAATAATGAGCACCAAAGAAAGGTATCGATGGGGGTACTATTTTCTTCGAAGATGCTTCTTACACTTCATTAGTAATATAGCACACGCTTTGTCTGTTACAGCCTTATGGCCTGATTGCCTGGTCATCGGAAACACCATCGATATTGTCGACAGGTGGAGTACATGACACTCTTCGGCCCTTGGCCGAAGAGGGAGAAGCCCACGGTCGGTTAAGATGCGTTTAAAGTTCGGGTGAACACATATGATATAAGTACTTCGGTACATACAATCATTATACATAAAATTCTTTTACCCAAGTCACTTGGGGGCTCTTAAAATTTATATATGAGCTGTAAATGTGTTTTCTTCTTGGTCGTTGTCAAAACACGACAGAAGCACAATTTTTTTCTCTTCCAATTTTCGGATTGGCACCAAACACTTGATCTTGTTCGGACGTCATGTTTTTACTAACATTTTTTGGTTTTCCAAGCTTTTGGCACTTTTAAACTATTTGTGTGTTTTTAGCATAAGTCTCGGAGTGCAATGCCGGACACCTTTAGAGATTCGGCAAAAACATTCTCGGATATTGCTATATATGCATCGGTTTCGAATTGTGTCTTCAGTCAATTGTTGGGTTGCCGCAGACTAAGGCATAGCCTAGTGGTGAAGTGGCTGATGCCTTCCCACCCACCCAGGTTCAAGGCTTGGTACTTACAATTTGGGTTTGTTGCACCAATTATACTGTAGGGGGTTCCCTTACAGTCTTTCTATCAAAAAAATAGTTGGGTTGCCCGGCTCCTGCGCTTGCCTCCTACGTTCCGCTTTGTTCGGCTAGGTGTGCAAAGGGAGAGCCACTGCGATTGTGCTTCCAGCTCACATGGTTAAGCACCTCAGTGGAGAAAGCCAAAAACTGACTATCACAATAAGTGTAAACTGGTCAGCGATCCGATGACTGTGTTAAATGATGGGCCATTCATAACATTGGCCGAAGTGTTTACGGCTTGACCTCGACTGTTTCGACTGTTGCCGAACACTACCGGGGGCTAGTAACTGGCCTCCCAAACTAAATCCTCTATATTTTGCTCTTACATTAGAGCTGAGGTTTCATGATCATGCTTAGCATGACAACCCAAAGAAAGGATCCGATAGCGGGACTATTTTCTTTGGAAGACATTTCTTATGTTAAACAGTAATATAACATATCTCTTTGCGTACCTTTGTTTATAAAACCGTATGGCCAGATTGCCTTGTTTGTCATAAATCTTTGCCCAAATAAAGGCTTTATAAAGTAGGACAAACACTCCTCGGCTACTGGCCGAGGAGGTGGAAGCCGATGGTCGATCAACAAAGTTTTGTACAATGCGGATCCGACCATTAATGACATAAAGTACTTGGATACATAGAGTCATTACACATAATTTCTGACTTTACTATGGATATCGATCCTTAATTCGGCCACCCGTGCCCGCATTAAGGCTCGGGGGCTACTGGGCTTCGGGCTTATTATTTACAAATATTAAAGGGGCACATCGATCCCCTGATCCGATGTTGCCACCCGACCAGTGTCTCGGGGGCTACTGCATGGCCTGTCCAATGCAGAAAATTTTAAGTGCAATACAGTTTCTGAGGAGATTTTGATCCTAAGGTTGGTCGGCCGCACCCAACCTTAGTCTCGAGGACTGAGCATGCTGCTTTTTCTGTCCCGAAGTATTCTGCCGAGCTAGGACTTGATCCTCAGGCCAATTTTGCAGATCAACCTGAGTCTCAGCGGCTACTGGGATCAATGGTCTTATGTCATCCTTTAGGTGCATCTCGGGTTTTAGACCGATACACACCTTGAGGGCTACTGGCTATATATCTCGGTAGAGAATAAATTGCACCAATCAAAAATATTGACAAAAAATCGGCTCACAGTCGGGGTGGTGCACCACCTCGGAAGCAGTCCGGCATAAAGCTCGGGCGCTAGTGGGTGGCTCCATAGAGGGCATTTCCGGCATTAAGCTCGGCTAAACTCCTTCAACTTTTTTGAACCAAGGTGATTTATGACACCTTGGATATAGTCCGGTGTTGGAGCTTGGATATAGTCCGGTGTTGGAGCTTGGACATGGTCCGGCGTTGGAGCTCAGATACATTCCAGCGTTGGAGCTCGGAAGCGGTCCGGCGTTGGTGCTCGTCTGCAAAAGATACCACGAATATAGTCCGGCGTTGGAGCTCGGACGGAAGAGGATGCTGCCGCCCAGGAACAACTTCGAACCCGAGGTGTGGCATAAAAATAACAAGGCATTGATAGAGGCCGGAAACTTAAAGGGGCTCCTTGGATACCCGACGTATAATCTCTTCAGATGCATGTTGGTGATCCTCAAGATCGAAGAAGATTTGTTGAACTAGTTTTCAAGACCGACGACCGAAGATGAAGAACAGTTCAGAAGAATCGAGGAGTGTCCCCAACTTGAAGACCGGTTCAGGGGCTACTGACAGTGTCCTAGACTAGGGGGGACTCACCACGTCGTCTCCTGGTCAGTTAGATTGGGCCGAGGACCCCCATGGCCGTATACTCATGGGCCAGTTTGGACAGCTGCCGCATACAAGGAAGATTCCACAAGACTTGGTGGTCAAGACAAGGACTCCTCCCCCACCGGCGTATTCGGCTAGGACTCTAGTTATCCTAGGCCTCTGGTGCATTATATAAATGAGGGCCAGGCTAGTCGATAGAGATAAAAAAACAACAATCATACCATAGGCTAGCTTCTAGGGTTTAGCCTCTACAATCTCGTGGTAGATCAACTCTTGTAATACTCATATCATCAAGATCAATCAAGCAGGAAGTAGGGTATTACCTCCATCGAGAGGGCCCGAACTTGCGTAAATATCGTGTCCCCCGCCTCCTGTTACCATCCGCCTTAGACACACAGTTCGGGACCCCCTACCCGAGATCCGCCGGTTTTGACACCGACATGAACATTATCTTTGCCCTCATGAATTTGTCATTCATGCCGATCATGAAATGCTTAAATACCATAAGGGTCAAACTAAGTTGAACAAGCATCGTGCTAAGTGGAGTGAGTTCATTGAGTCTTTTTATTATGTCATCAAGTACATTAAAGGTAAGGAAAATGTTGTGGCGGACGCACTTTCCCGCATATGCATACTTGTTACTCAACTTGAATTGGATGTCATTGGCTTTGAGCACATAAAAGACTTGTATGCACATGATCCTACTTTTGCTATTCCTTATGCCAAATGTTTGACGCATACATCTTGGGAACGTTATTACATCAAGGATGGTTATCTTATGAGAGCTAACAAACTATGCATCCCCAAGTCATCTCTTCATTTGTTGCTTTTGCAAGAATCTCATGGAGGAGGACTAATGGGACACTTTGCACGCGACAAGACATTTGCTATGCTCTCCAAGAACTATTATTGGCCCAAGATGTTCCATGATGTCAACCGCTTCACCAACTGATGCATGTCACAAAGCTAAGTCCAAAGCTCAATCTCTTGGTATATATACACCCCTTCCAATCCCATATCACCCATAGGAAGATATTAGCCTGGATTTTGTGCTTGTTTTGCCTAGGACTAGAAATGGAAAGGATTATGTGTTTGTTGTTGTGGACCGATTCTCCAAAACGGCTCATTTTATTCCTTTCAACAAGATAGACGATGCTTCACATGTTGCTAATCTATTTTGTAGGGAAATACTACGCCTACATGGAATGCCAAAGTCGATTGTCTCGGACTGCGACATCAAGTTCTTGAGTTACTTTTGGAAGACCTTATGCGCCAAGCTCGGAATCAAGCTTCTATTCTCCATGGCACACCATCCACAAACCGACAGCCAAACGGAAGTGACGAACCGAACACTCTCCACTCTACAACGCGTGTTGATCAAGAGGAACTTCAAGGAGTGGGAAGAGTGCCTACCAATCGCCGAGTACGCCTACAACCGCACAAGACACTCAACAACCGGCAAGTCCCCCTTCGAGGTCGTCTACGGATTCAACCCATTGTCCCATTGGACATTCTTCCTCTACCACTACAATAGCGCATCAATATGGACGCGAGTGCCCGAGTGAACTATCTCAAGAAGTTACATGAAGACACAAGGCACACCATCGAGCGCCAAGTACAACGACTCGCAACCAAACTCAACATCAACAAGCTCCCCATGGTATTCAACATTGGAGATCTTGTGTGGCTACACCTTCTCAAGGACCGATTCCCCAACAAACACAAGTCCAAACTCCTACAACGAGCAGATGGACCTTTCAAGGTGCTTGCACGCTACTTCAACAATGCTTACAAGATTGACCTCCCGCGCGACAAGTACAACGTGAGCGACATCTTCAACATCAAGGATCTCTCGCCCTACCATGGTGATGAAGAATTCGATCCGAGGTCGGATCTTTCCCAGGGGAGGAGATGATGCAGAGCATTCCAAGGTCATCCCCATGGACCTACCTACGTCTCCTACGACACCACTTGGACCAATGTCAAGAGCACGAGAAAAGGCTATTGAGGATAAGATGATCTCGCTCCTCTCCGAACTACCACTTTCTATACATGAGACATGGCTACTACCTCAAGTGGAAACACCATGTGTGATCAGGTACTTGGAGGAGAGTCATGGAGCAGCTACATCCAGCAGACAAGACGGCGAGGACACCAAGTGCCAAGGTCAAGAAGAAGGGCTGCCTATGAAGCTACAGCCACCGGATGACCGTTCCGGACTAGACTTCTGGCACCTTAATCCCCAGTTGAGCTACAACGAGCGGACGTCCGGCCCGGACAGGACGACCGGTCACACCACACGCGAGCCAACCCAGCGGATGTCCGACTCTATCGGACGATCGGCGATCGGACGACCGGCCACCTCCGGAAATCCGGTGCCACCTCAACCGAGCCAGAACCAGCGGAAGTCCGGAAGCTACCGGACGACCGTCACCCACCAGATGTCCGGTACCAGTCTGTGCACAGTTCCGGGCCTGAGGCCTACGTACCCCTTCACTTTGCCCCCATTTGCACTAAGACTATATATAGACCCTCTCCACCTCCTAGTTAGGGTTAGCGCTGTGATAGCACATTTCTGAGATAGAGCCTCGCTCATCTATATAGATCTACTCCTTGAGAGAGAGACCACGGCCCCTCTTCGGAGAAGATCCATGTTGGATTCAGGACCCCCTTTAGGGTGGCCCCATCAAGACCTCCTTTTGGAGAAGAACCGATTACCTTTGTATCATCCCTTGTTGACTTTGGATCGTGTATCTCCCTTTGTGTTTCGAGAATCTAGCACACGTGTGACCGGATCTAGTTGGTTTGAGTGTTTCTCTTGTGTTTCCCTTTGTGTTTTCCCCTCGTGTTCCTTGTGTTCTTCGTGGGATCCGCTCCTTACGTGAAAGATCCGCCATCTAGGGTACCACCCTACATCAAAAAGTTAGATCTGATAGAGATAGATGAAACTAAACAAAAGGTAACGTCAATATTTTTGGTATTTTTGGTTTATAGATCGGAAAGTAAAAGATTTCAAAATAGTAGATCGGAAACTTATATGATGGAAAATAGACCCGGGGGCCATAGGTTTCACTAGAGGCTTCTCTCAAGATAGCAAATAATACGGTGGGTGAAAAATTACTGTCGAGCAATTCATAGAAAAGCACAAAGTTATGACGATATCTAAGACAATGATTATGAAATATAGGAATCACATCTATGTCAAGTAGACCGAAACGATTCTGCATCTACTACTATTACTCCACACATCGACTGACTCCTACCTGCATCTAGAGTATTAAGTTTATGAAGAACAAAGTAACACATTAAGTAAGATGACATGATGTAGAGGAATAAACTCAAGCAATATGATGTAAACCCCATGTTTTTATCCTCGATAGCAACAATACAATACGTGCCTTGCTGCCCCTACTTGTCAGTGTTCTGGGAACGGGGGTCCCTAGACTTGCCTGTCTGCGGCCCGCAGTGTGGCTCCTCCGGCGGCCCTGTACGACCCATCTTCACCAGCAAACATTCAAGATCCTCGTGAGGGGCAGAGCCTCACGAGGCGGACGATGCAAGATCTCCTCAGGGGCAGCCTCACCAGACTAGCCCGTGAGGGGCGGAGAGATCAAGGCAAGGCGAACCTCGCGAGGTTCCAATGACGTAAGCCATGACGATCAAGACCAGGCGGGCACCAGCAAGCGCAGTGTCCTCGCTTCCTCTTTGGTGCTAAGGAGGCAAGCACTGGCGAGGAGTCCCAAGGCATCAGGAAAAGGTTTCTATATCGGTGCAACAAGACCAAGACCAGAAGGAAGGCAGGACAGAGGTCACCGTGGAGCCCAAGACGGCGTCACCACCAGAGCCTTTGGCAGGCGAAGACTACTTTCGTCACGATAACTTGTACTAGTTGTCTCCCTTCGAATTTCGCTGTTGTGGGATCCTTCCCGCTCAATATTTGGGAAGAGGACCAGGGACTCTATAAATAGGACTAGCCACCACCACAGCTGGGGGATCGATCTCATCTTGGATCAGAGCCACCCCATCCTTAGCCTCACGCCAGTTCACTAAGCATAAGAACACCTCTCCTCAGGAGGCTGTTCTTCCCTTATAACTATTCATCCTCAGCCCAGGAGGCAATCCACCACACCACACTGGAGTATGGTATTACACCACAACGGAGCCCGAACCAGTATAAATCTTGCGTCTCGTGTTCCTTGAGTCCGTCGAAGCTAGGCCGTGAGATTGTTTAGTGTGCGAGCTAGAGAGGGGGGGTGATCTTCATGCGCACCCCATTGTTCGAACCTCAAGGGTTTTGCCAGAACCCAAAATCCGACATTTGGCGCGCCAGGTAGGGGTGCACCGAATCTTCGCCCCTTGTCGGCCTCTCCTCTCCAACCGACTCTCATGGACGCCGCCTCTTACCCGACTAGATCGGCTGGCGCGCTCCGCGGCGCCGGGGGGCTCCGGGACTTCACCCCCGCCCTGCGGCAGGTGCAGTGGCTGCACAAGTTCAAGCTGGAGATGCCGCCCCGTTGCGATGGTGCGGCGGATCCGGCGGCCTTTCTGTTGGCATACGAGGAGGCTATCCTGGAGGCCGGAGGCGACGACAAGATCATGGCCAACTGATTCCCGATGGCTCTCGCTGGCGTGCCGCGCGCATGGCTACTCCATATGCCAGAATCTTCCATGGCCTGTTGGGAGGAACTGCGTGACCTCTTCATCGCGTGCTTCGGGGGACTAGCACCCCCGGTCGTCGTGGCTCTCCTCGGTGGCTCGTAAGCGCCACCCTCGGACCATCACATCAAGCAATTCATTCGCCAGATCAGCGTCGCCTCCACGCGGTAGGGGGCTCCCCCTGGGTGGGCGGCGCCCAAGGCCGACCCGATCTTTGACTTAGGAGATCACCCAGTGAACACCGTCGGTTCGGGTGTGCTCCTGATGCTTTGCGCATCGACCATATGCAGTGTAGCCGTCACCAAGACCCTCATCGTCGGCGGCGCCGGCCTCAACATGCTCTCTGTGGAGGCCTTCAGTCTCCTTCACGTATCGCTCGAGCGGCTCCGCCCCAGCCGGTCCTTCTCCGGAGTCGGTGGTGGCTCCTCCAACCCACTGGGGCAGATCCATCTCCCCATGACTTCTGGCACGCGCGACAACTACCGCACCGAGCTAATCGACTTTGACATCGCCCACATCGGTATGCCGTATAACGCCATCCTCGGGTACCAGGCGCTGGCCCAGTTCATGGCGGCGACCCATCCTGACTACAACCTCATGAAGATTCCTGGAAGCAATGGCATCCTTACCATGGCCGGGGACACCGAGGAAGCTGTGGCAGCCCTTTAGCTAGCCTCCAAGGCCACGGCGGCAGCTTTCCCGGCCGACAAGGCCATGCCCAAGGCCAAGGGGGCTGCGTCGGCCAAGAAGAAGCAACTATTCACTCAAGGTCAAGCCAAGACGAAGCAGATACCAGTCGACATGGACGGGGCCTCCGGCGCTACCTTTATCATAGGCGCCGACCTCGCCCCAGCTCAAGAGAAGGAGTTGGTGGACTTCCTGCGAGTGAACAAGGAAGTATTCGCCTGGGAGACCAAGTAGCTAGTGGGGGTCCCGAGAGGAGTAATCGAACATCATCTGAGGGTGTGCCCCAATGTGCACCCTATGAAGCAGAAGGCGCGGCGACAATCCACGGAGAAGCAGTCTTTTATCGTTTAGGAAACCCGTAAGCTGGAGGCAACATGTGTCATTCGTGAGGTCCGATACCCGGAGTGGCTGGCAAATCCAGTCATTGTGCCAAAGAAAGGAGGAAAGGAACGCATGTGTGTCGACTTCACCAACCTCAACAAGGCCTGCCCTAAGGACCCGTTTCCGCTGCCGCACATCGACCAGATTGTTGACTCCACCAAGGAGTGTGACCTGCTGAGCTTCCTGGAAGCGTTCTTAGGATACCACCAGATCAAGATGGCAGTGGAAGATGTGGAGAAGATAGCTTTCTTAACCCCATGCGGGGTGTACTGCTACACCTGTATGCCATTTGGACTGCGCAACGCAGGAACAACTTTCCAGCGACTGATGCACATCGCCTTGGGCGGCAACTTGGGAGGAACGTTGAGGCCTACGTCGACGACATTTTGGTAAAACCTCGGGAGGCAAGAACTTTGATTCAGGACCTGGAGGAGACCTTCGTGAGCCTGCGCCAAGTGGAGCTGCGGCTCAATCCAGAGAAGTGCGTGTTTGGTGTCCCTTCCGGTAAGCTGCTGGGCTTCCTCGTATTCCACATAGGGATCGAGGCCAACCCGGAAAAGGTCAAGGCAATCGAAGACATGAGTCCACCACAAAACCTTAGAGAGATGCAGAAGCTTGCAGGCTGCGTGACTTCGCTGGGGCGCTTCATCCAAGCTACGGGAGCGCACCTTGCCATTTTTCAAGCTGATGAGGAAGAATGGTCCATTCCAGTGGACCCCCGAGGCCGACCTAACATTTCAAGACCTCAAGAGATACTTGACCAGCCCGCCGGTGATGGTGGCGCCTCATCCTCGCGAGCCCTTGGTACTTTACCTGACTGCTACACCCCATTTCGCTAGCACGGCGCTGGTGGCCCTCGAAGAGGAGCCCCAAGTCGAGGGCTCACCAAATGAAGCCACCAAGCTGGATAAGGCTACACAACACAAAGACGATGTTCCTGAGGTAATGGCTGGACTGGCTAGTTGTCAAGCCGCAGGAGCTGGAGATCCACAGGAAACACCTCAGTCCCCGGGAGCCAAAAACTCCGTCAGCTCTCCCACCCTTGTCGAGCACCCAGTATACTTCATCAGCACAATGCTGCGAGATGCGAGAGCGCGATACCCCATGCCTCAGAAGCTCTTGCTCGCGCTCCTGGTGGCCTCACGTAAGCTGTGCCACTACTTCTAGGGTCACCCCATCAAAGTGCTGAAGAGTCCCAATGCCGCGGGGGGAGTCGCCGAGTGGAACATCGAGCTGCAAGCATTTGACTTGGAGTTCAGCACAACCAGGGTCATCAAGGGGGCTGCGCTTGCCGATTTTGTGGAAGAATGGACCGATACACCGGAGATCGAAGCAGGCAAAAACCGATCCCTCTCACTAGGGAATGAAGTGCCATACGGCTGGGTCATGTACTTCGATGGCGCGTTCGCGCGCCAGGGCGCAGGGGCTGGAGCTGTACTCATCTCGCCCACTCAGGACAAGCTTTACTACGCAGTGCAGCTCTGCTTCCAACGGGGCAAGAAGGTCTCCAACAACATCGTAGAGTATGAGGGCCTCATCGCCGACCTTAAGGCAACGACATCCCTGGGAGTGAAGCGCCTCACCGTCAGGGGAGACTCACGGCTCCTCGTCAACTTCTCCGATAAGGTGTATGAGCCAAAGGACGAGCACATGGAGGCATATCTCGCGGAGGTACGCAAAATTGAGAAGCAGTTCTTGGGCCTGGAGCTGCAGCACGTGCCACGTGGCACCAACCAATAGGCCGATGACATTGCCAGAAGAGCATCCAAGTAGCTGCCCCAAGAGCCTGGTGTCTTCGAGGAACGGCTCTTCAAGCGTTCAGCAGCACCTCAGCCTGCGGAGGCAGCGCCACCTCAGGAGGAGCTCCCTCAACCGCCCATCTCGGGAGCCCCCGCCCGCGGCCCGACCTTAGGACCACGCCTCCTCTTAGCAGTCGAGCCTCAGGAGGGGAGCTGGATCAAAGAATTCAAGGCATACCTGACACAAGGCATGCTGCCAGAGAAGGAGGAAGACGCGGAATGTGTGGCCCGGCAGGCTACGGCGTACTGCGTTCAGGACGGTGAGATATACAGGAAGCGGCCAAATGATGTTTCTCTATGATGCATTTCTAGGGAACAGGGAAAGGAGTTGCTGGCTGATATACATGGCGGAGACTGTGGGCACCACTCGTCGTCACGCACCCTGGTCGGTAAGGCTTTCCGTAGCGGGTTCTACTGGCCAACGACGCTCAACGACGCGGCCGAGCTGGTGAGTGTCGGTGTCAAAACCAGCGGATCTCGGGTGGGGGGTCCCAAACTGTGCGTCTAGGATCGATGGTAACAGGAGACGGGGGACGCAATGTTTACCCAGGTTCGGGCCCTCTCTATGGAGGTAATACCCTACGTCCTGCTTGATTGATCTTGATGAATATGAGTGTTACAAGAGTTGATCTACCACGAGATCGTAATGGATAAACCCTAGAAGCCTAGCCTGTATGACTATGGTAATGAGTATCTCCTTTCCGGACTAACCCCTCCGTTTATATAGACACCGGGGGAGGGGGAATCTAGGGTTACATAGAGTCGGTTACATAAGAAGGAATCTTCATAGTTGGTCGCCAAACTTGCCTTCCACGCCAAGAAGTGTACAATCTGGACATAGGTACAGTTTTCGGCCTTCATGTCTTCTCAGCCCATCAGTCCGGCCCATGGATAACAGGCCAGACGCCCGCGGACCCCTTAGTCTAGGACTCCCTCAGTAGCCCCTGAACCTGGCTTCAATGACGAGGAGTCCGGCGCACATTGTCTTCGGCATTGCAAGGCGGGTTCCCTTCTATCCGAACTTCAAGATAGTCTTCGGATGTGATGATAGTATCCGGACCTGTCACACACACCACACATAACCGCAGAGAGAATATATATTTTTACACGAGTCTAATCTGCTGATGACCTCATGTCTGTCTGGTCATAATTTCGAACCGTTTTTCATTTGTCGCTCCATGTTTCGAGACGTGGTTGCCATTGGCATGTCTTGTCAAAGCAGAGATCATGTCCCCTTATCACGGGATTCTCATCAATGCGGGCATGGGTAACCCAACCGTGCCGCTTATACAGCCCTTGGGAATAGGAGACTCTTAAGGCGAGTGAGGAAGCGTTTAATATTCGTTGCCTTTATAAGGGATAAGGATTTCCTCTTCCTCTCTCACGCCCTCTCTCTGTCTCCGCCTTTCCAATATCGAGCTCCAGCGCCCAAGTTCTCATCTCCTTTCCACTCAAGCAACCATGTCCGGATCCAGAGGTCAAGGCAAGTGGATGTCCTCTGTCAAGGAGGGGAACATTACGGAGCTTCGGGCGGCCGGATACTTGGCGAAGGAGATCACTCACCGCCTGCCGAATGAGGGACAAGTTGTCCCCACGCCGAAGCTCACTGAGAGGGTAGTGTTCATCCCCCATTTCTTTCGCAGGCTAGGGTTTCCACTCCACCCTGTCGTCCGCGAGCTGATCTATTATTATGGGATAGATTTCCATGATCTGTCCCCGAATTCCTTCCTCAACAACTCGGCGTTTATCGTCGTGTGTGAGGCCTTCCTCCGCATCCAACCCCACTTCGGGCTGTGGCTCAAAGTCTTTAACGTGAAGCCAAAGGTGGTGGATGGCTAGCACGCGGAGTGCGGAGGAGCCATGGTGAGCAAGCTGCCCAATGTCTCCTGGCGCAAAGGTACCTTTCTGGACATGGTAAAGGAGTGGCAGAAGCAGTGGTTATACATCACAGAACCTCACGGCACCACTTGGGCCGCGGCTACCAAATTCCATTTCGGCGCTCCCATGCGACTCACCTCCTGGGTCGAGAAGAGTCCGGACTGGGGTTCCCCTGACGAAGTGATAGCGCTGCAGACGCATGTTCAAAGCATGGTAACCAAGAACGTCAAGCTCCTTGACGTGATCCAGGTGATGCTAGTTCACCGGATCCTTCCGTGCCAGCGCCGAAGCCATCCTCGGTGGGAGTTCAACCCGAAGAAGCACCAGACCCTGGTGAGGCTCTTTGAGACTACTCAAGAAGTTGCATGGAAGTTGCTCTTTAAGGGCAACGAGAAACCGCCGGCTGCAGATTCAGATCACGACACACCGCTAAACACGTTGCTAGCGAGGTATGTCTCTTTTGATGCATCCTCCACTTGTTTGCTTCATGGCTGATGCCTGAGCTTTTATTGTTGCTTTTTCAGGACTCAATGGGGAGGGCGAAGCGGATCCAGTGTCCGGCTCCGCTGCCCGAAGAAGCGGTCTTCCCGCGTCTAGCAAAGATGTTGGTGCCGGCGCCTTATAAGGTGCCGGAGAAGAAGGCCAAGGGGGCCAAGAGTGGCCCCCGTCGCAAGGGTACTTCGGACGTGACGTACCAAGACGATGAGGCTCATTCCTCTGTCCCTGAGGACAATGGCGAGGAAGAGGAGGAGGAGGAGGTAAAAATCCTCCCCCTGAGGAGAGGAAGAAGAAGAGGGTGGCTTCGGCGCATCCGGAGGCGGAAACGCCTAAGAAGGGGAAGGGCGCCGCAGCGATCAACACTGCGTGGGACGTTGACAGCAGTCCGGAACGACACCCCCGCACTAAGCCCCAGGCCGCATCGTAAGTGACATGGCTCGCTCATGCGCGCATCCGGCCCTTTCTCTTCATTATCCTCACATAGTTAATTGTATTATTGCAGTCCGGCCTGCGACCTTATCCAGCGATCCTCATCTGGAGGTTCGTTGGCTCCATCAGAGATGGCGAGCATGTCGCCGCCGCCTGGTTATTCCCCCGGGGCCAGGGGCGACACCGAAGTGTTATCCCGGAGGACCGCTGTAACACCCACGATGAGGCTATATCTCCCATGTGTCGCAGCATGACTTAGAGGCATAACCGCATAGTAGGCATGTCGCAAGAGGGGTAATCTTTACACATCCCATGTACTGAATAAGAAAGGTTTAAAGAGTTGGCTTACAACCGCCACTTCACACAATTCATAAATATAGCATTACATCATCCAGATACAACCAAGTAAAGAAAGACAACCCCTAATGCAAAAGATCCCCGATCGCCCCGACTGGGCTCCACTACTGATCAAAAGGAAACAGAACAACACAACGAACACGATCTTCATCGAGCTCCCACTTGAGCTCAACTGTGTCATCTGCACTAGTATCAACGGCACCTGTAACTGGTTTTGGAAGTAATCTGTGAGTCACGAGGACTCAGCAATCTCACACCCTCGCGACCAAGACTATTTAAGCTTATGGGTAGGAAAAGGTAGTGAGGTGGAGCTGAAGCAAACGCTAGCATATATGGTGGCTAACTTACGCAAATAAGAGCGAGAAGAGAAGCAAAGCAACGGTCATGAACTAGAAGTGATGAAGAAGTGATCCTGAAACTAATTACGTCCAAGCATAACACAAGAACCGTGTTCACTTCCCGGACTCCGCCGAGAAGAAACCATCATGGCTACACATGCTGTTGATTCATTTTAATTAAGTTAAGTGTCAAGTTCTCTACAATCGGATATTAACAAATTCCCATCTGCCCATAACCACGGGCACGGCTTTTGAAAGTTCAAAACTCTGCAGGGGTGTCCCAACTTAGCCCATCACAAGCTCTCACGGTCAACGAAGGATATTCCTTCTCCCAGGAAGACCCGATCAGACTCGGAATCCCGGTTACAAGACATTTCGACAATGGTAAAACAAGACCAGCAAAGCCACCCGATGTGCCGACAATACCGATAGGAGTCGCACGTATCTCGTTCTCAGGGAAACATCGGATGAGACTAGCTATGAGTAAAACCAAACCTCAAGTTTCCCCAAGGTGGCCCCGCAGGAAGAATGGTTCGGACCAACACTTAGACAAGCACTGACCCAGGGGGGCTCAAATAAAGATGACCCTCGGGCTGACCGACCCGAGGGAAGGGTAGGTGGTGGTGAGGCAAATGGTAAAACCAAGGTTGGTCCTTGCTGGAGGAGTTTTATTCAAAGCAAACTGTCAAGTGGTCCCCATAACACCCAACCGTGTAAGGAACGCAAAATCAAGGGACATAACACCGGTATGACCGAAACTAGGGCGGCAAGAGTGGAAGAAAACACCAGGCATAAGGCCGAGCCTTCCACCCTTTACCAAGTATATAGATGCATTAATTAAATAAGAGATATTGTGATATCCCAACATATCCATGTTCCAAACATGGAACAAACTTCAGCTTCACCTGCAACTAGCAACGCTATAAGAGGGGCTGAGCAAAAGCGGTAACTTAGCCAAACAACGGTTTGCTAGGAAAGGAGGGTTAGAGGCTTGACATAGCAATATGGGAGGCATAATATAGCAAGTGGTAGGTATCGCGGCATAGCAATAGAGAGAAACAACTAGAAAGCAAAGATATAAGTGATTTCAAGGGTATGGTCATCTTGCCTGAGATTCTGCAAGGAAGAAGAACGAGTCCATGAAGAATACGAATGGTCGTAGGAGAACGGATCCTCACAAACGCGACGTTAACGGAACCAACCCGAAGAAGCACATTGGAAAGAAGCAAACAAAACGGTAAACAACCACCACATAAACATGGCATGATGCACAACCAAGTATGATGCATGTCCGGCTTAATGAAGCATGGCATGGCAAAGTGCACAAGCAATCCTACAAATTAAGTGGACCTCAATATGCAACGAGTTGCATATTGACGAAACACCACGTGACCTATTTAGTTCTCTCCCGTTTATGTACTCAACAATATTAAATGTTGGTTAGCATCGCAAGGGGTGAAGCACAACAAAACTACCTATGTAGGCAAGTTTAAATGAGGCCGGAACAACAAACAACAAGTCCGGAAAATCCTCATGTGCAGATTGGGAAAACTTTGTTTTTGCCACTCTAGCTTTTGCCAATTTTGCTTATGCCACTCTAGAATTTCACATCTCACTTTTTCCAGTCTTTGCTTTTGACAATACATCACAAATGCCATTCCGTGGCAAAACTGATAATTTTTCATTTCACTTTTGCCACTCATAGCCTTTGACAATGTATCACAATTGCCACTCCGAAAATTTTGCTTTTGCCACTGAATGGAAAAAGTGATATATTATCAAAAGCTAAGAGTGGCAAAAGTGAAATATCAAATTCTAGAATGGCATACGCAAAATTGGCAAAAGCTAGAGTGGCAAAAACAAAGTTTTCCATACTGTTCTACCCTAAACCATATTTTAGAGTTATTAAACATGCAAGTAAGGTCACCATGTTAAACTGGGCATTTTTCTACCCCATATACATATAAAGTTTATTAAATTTGGAGCTACGGTTATTTAGTTATGAAATAAAGCATTTTAGCATTGGCAATAAAGCAAAACAAAGCAAACAATAAGTTTAAACATTTTAAACATGGATGAAAGTTGCAAATTATGAAACTAGATGAAATTCTAGTCATGTTTCATATATAATTCATTTAAAACCGATGCACGGTTCTGAAGTTATTAAATGCATGAACATGGAGGGGTAATCTGTTAATATGAGGTTTTCTAGAAATAGATAAATTTGCTGAGAAACAAAAAAACAGATTTGGGCTGAATCTGGAGGGCGCGCTTGGGTGTGGGTGGCTCATCATGGGCCAAGGCTCGTTGGTGCAGAGGAGAGGCCGGCAGGGGGCGATGCTGGGCTGGGAGGCCGAGCGCTGGGCCTTGGCGCGATCTGGCGCTGGGCCGCCCGGTCGCTGGCGCTCCAGACGAACAGGGACGCGGGTCAATGCAAGGACGCTCGTCCTCTTACCTGGTTCGAAAGAAGCAGAGGTAGGGGCTTGGCAACAGCAACAATGGGATTGCAGGGCTCCGGCAGAAGGATTGCCGGTCCGGCGGTAGCTGGAATGGACGGATCGGGCCTTGGGGCACCGGATCCGGTGGGTGGTGGAGCTCCATGGGCGGCGACGCTGCGGCTTGGTGCAGGGAGGAGGAGGCGCTTCCTGTGAACGACATGAGAGAGAGAGATCGTGAGAGAGAGAAGGAAGGGAGAGGAAGCTGCAGGGGAGACGGGAAGGAGCAAGAACGGCCCGAGGGTTGGCTGCTTCGGCGAGCTCCACCGGCAGCGCGGTTGGCGCCGAAGGGAGGCGTTCGACTCCTTGGTTCGACGAGGAGGTAGGCGCGAGGCCTCCCGTTCGTCTGCCGCGGCCGGGAGGATGAGGAGGCGGGCACGCAAGGTGGAGCCCAGGCGCCATGATCAGGGGAGCCTTGCTCCGGTCGAGGCAAAGGAGAAACGAGGAGATGGCTGCGGGATTGAATGAATTGGTTGGTTGGTGGAGAACGAGAGAGGAATTTTTTTGGATCAGGGAGGAAGCTACTGGTTGGTCCGGGAGGGATCCCGAGGAAACCAGGTGGAGTGGCGGCACGGTGGGATCGATGGGACAAGACCCCTAGGATCTAGGGTTGGACCTTATATTTAGCAGATGAAATCAGTTAAGGGCGGTTACGTCCCTCCGATCGTAATTGGACGGACGGGAAAAATAGGTTAGGTAGCCCAAAAATAAAAATGGAGACGTTTTGTAGATGTTTGGGGATGTTCTGAGTCCAACAGTGATAACTGCCCAGGGGGGTTCGGGACAACTTTCGGACGCGCACATGAGGGGGTCGATGCACTGTTCAAGGAGGGGTTTAGGGGCCTGGCGGTTGATAGCGGACTGTGCAGAAAGCTCTGGGATGAGATAAGAGAAGAGAGAGAGACCCGGCGACTGTTTGCGGAGACCGAAGACGTCCGACGTTTGACCGGCTATATTGCCGCTATAGTTTAATGGTTGGGCTATCAAACAGACTCTGTATGCGATGAAACTTGGCAGGCGGTCTACTGAAAACCTAACAACACCGCATGCCAACTTTCAACCCATTCCAAGAACATTTTCTGGCCAATTATGAAATACTATCTCGGACGTGCCGCGGGCGCGTGCAAGTGTGTCTGGGCTCAGAACGGACAACGGAGAGAACTGGGAGAACCCGGACGGATGCAAGTTTTGAAAACATGATGATGCAATGCACATGATGACATGGCAAGATGCAACACGCAAACAAATGACAAGGCAACAATAGCGAATAAATGGAAGACACCTGGCGCAACGGTCTCGGGGCGTCACAACACTCCACCACTATGAGAGGATCTCGTCCCGAGATCTAGGATGGCACCGGAGGGAAACGAAAGAGGAAGAGAAGAGGTAAAACTAAGTTGCTTCTTGACAAAAGAGTGAAACCAAAGAACCTTAGAAGTTGAACAACTTGAAAGAAAGAAAGCAACAAAGATGAAGAAAGTTGAAAACATTCCATTAGAAAAGAGAAACAAGGAAGAACAAATTCGGGTAGCACTCGGTTGAAAAGTGATACGAAACTTGATAAGATGAAAAGAACTTGAACAGATGACACAACACTCCGGTTGAGAAGGGAGGGAAAAAGAATGGTATAATTTGGGCAGCCCTCCGACTGAAAATGGAAGGAATTGGACATGATCTTGACAAACAAGATGACGGGTTGAAGATAGTAACATCACAAAGCCTCCGGAACAAATGTAAGAATGGAATCAAAAGAATGGAGGAGAAAACAACATCTTCTACCTCAAATGAGCTTGAACAAAATCTTTAGGAGAAGGGTCGAACGGAGTTGTTGGAAAATCAACAATGAAATGATATACTCCTCGTGGACTTATGAAAACATCTCAAAACTGAGGTGAAATTTTGCCACTTACAGAATCAATTGCTTGGTTGAGAGCAACAAAGAGATGAAAACTTCTTTCATCGCGAGAATAGGAGGAAACTTGGATTATTGATAGACACCACAATAAGCAACATTCCTTAGGGAAGTCTTTAGGTGAAATGTAACCGAAGATAACTCCAACGAAGAGATTGATTGATTGAAAAGATGTCTTGAGCAAAGAGGAAATGATGGTTTTTAATATGTCACTCTTGAAAAAAAACTTGTGATCCATGAAACACGAAGGGATATTAACAACAATGACATAACACCACCTCAAAAGATGAGATATGAAAGAATTGCACTATGAAATGCAAGATGAAGAAAACTTGATCTCCTCTAAAAAGAATCTCGATGAACACTTCGAGAAGGAATTAAATCCTTGACGAACCATCATGTAGAGTCTCCATGAAGAACTCCGTTAATAAAAGAAATGGTAGGGAGGAAGAGAAAATGAAAACACAAGGTGAAGCCTTGCAATGATTTAGATGGATCTTCATGACGATATAATGTGGAAAACATGGAAATCCGGAAAAAGAAAAGATGAAACAATTTAAATTGAGAATTCGACGAGCCCCCGGAATAAGGAATCAATCACTTGGAAGAAACAAGAATAAGGATTACATTATGCTTATCCTTCACCAATTTAAATTGATGACAAGCAACGGATTTGGCATACTACTTATTCTCGTAGAAAGGATTCAGGAGAGATATAGCGTAATCTTGAGAAGGTCTTCAACGAACCACCGGTAGGATTGAAACAACGAATGAATTGATATGATAATGAAGGAAGAGAAATCTTGAACAAACCACCGTAAGAATTGAAAATGAACGAAGAAAAGATAAAGAAACACTAGGAGGAATTAGAGAACGAATGAAAATACTTGAGAGAATTTAGATACAAATGAACGAAGAGATCACGAACTAATTAGAGAATATTTGAATGATGCACCGGTAAGATTGGAGAACGAGAGCTGAAAGCTGAAAATGAAAACTTCCGAGATGATGGGCTCTGGAGAATCAAACTGAAAAGACTCCTGAATTCCACCGGATGGGTGAAAAGAATTATCACAATCAAACACAATTATGAGAGGATGGCATCAAGCTTGAACTGAGAATCCTCGAGAGAACGGGCCAAGATTTGAGAGAAACTCTTCTTCGGTCTTCAAATGTTGAGAATGACGATGAGAATCACCACCATGAATTATTGAGGCACTCTAGAATAATGAAAAGTGAAGAGGTTGAGCCAACAATGAAAAGAATTTGACAGATCTTGGAGAAATACATGTGATTGATGATAATTCATTCTTACGTCAAACTTTGAAATGAATTTGAGAAAAAAATCTGGGAAGATTGGAAGAGTTAGGTAAGATCCTGGGAAAAGACCCGTGGGTTAGGGCCCACTCAAAAGAAACACCGTTGAAGGATTTAAACGAGAGAATGCGTCGGTTGAATTAAATGGCTTGAAGCTTGAACGAATGCAGAGTGGAAACATGAATCTTCGAGATATCTTCAGCACTACCGAACAAATGAATAGCAAGAGGTGAAAGATTAAGAGGTGCAATGGCATGGGAAGGAATTTGAAACAATGAAAGGAATAAGATCAACACCAAAAACTTGAATTGAATCCACCGGAGAAGAAAAAGAATTAAGAATGATGAACTCGAAGCTCCCTTAGTATCTCCCTGAGACTCACCAGATAAGAGCATTGAAGGGAAAGAATGAAGATCTCACAAATAAAAGGATACATGCTTAAGAAATCTGAATCCTTGAAGAAAAAGGGTGGGAGGGCGGGAAAAACAAAGGCAACTTGGGATGGATGAAACAAATAACGTTGAGAAGACTTTGAGTTGATCTTGCGGATGGGAAAACTGATATGATCATCTTGAAGAGAACCACACCGGTTGAAAAGGATTGACACGACAATCTCGATTATCATGAAGGATTAGTATTCACATAGAAATATGAGAACACTGTTTAGGAAAGGTATGGAATCAACACTTGACATT
This sequence comes from Triticum aestivum, assembly GCF_018294505.1. NCBI lineage: Eukaryota > Viridiplantae > Streptophyta > Magnoliopsida > Poales > Poaceae > Triticum > Triticum aestivum. Next base: position 382,169,408 of record NC_057812.1, on the reverse strand, counting down.
GAAGAAACTCGAATATCACAACTCAAAACAACACAAGGATTGGCTTGCAAAATAAGCCGGAACAAACATATGATAGAGATTTCGTCCGAAGTTTTCATGGTGGGGCCCACACGGGCTCTATCGTACAGCACCATCATGTACAAGGCAGTGCACATGACATACAAAGCGTCCCCGAGTCAGCAAAGCCAATGACTTTTTAAGACACAACGAGACCACTGTAAAACCAACCGTGGATAGGCGGACCTTTAGACGTCGAACCCCAATCTCATATCATGCATCTGTCGAAAAGATATCCTAGGAGCTACTTGAATTCCCACTTATAAATTGCCTAAACTTTCTAGTTATGCAATCAGGTGTTGGGGATATAGGGGAAGCATAATATCTCACCCAAAACTAGCAAATCCTACATCCAGCTATATCCATCCTTCAACACAAAACCAAGAAATCTTCGGAAATCATTTACCTCAACCTTCGAAAAGCATCCATTATATGAGTTATGGCAATACTCCCGAACTCCGGCCCTAGTACTGGGTGGCGTCGAGGTTATCTCACCAATAACTGCATAAAGGAGATTTTCGATGTCGGCGAAGTCAGGTATTCCAAAACTGCAATGATAAAATTGTGACGACAACACCTCGGAGCTCAACTCCCTGGGACACTGCCACAACCCCTAAATGTCAGGAGGCACCAAGAACAATGTTCTCGTCACAAAACCATCGGAACGATTCCAAGATACCCGCGTGATCCTAAAAAAATCGTGAAATTTGATAAGAGAAGAGTCAAAACTCTACATCAAGAGGCCTCACCAGAGCGACGAAGGGACTGAGGAGTAAAAAGAATCCTACTCTCCGATATATATAATGCTATAAGACTCAAAACATTTTTCTACACTCAACAACGCTAGCGATTCGATCAAGTAGGGGGCTCCTAAGTCCGGGAAGGCTCTGATACCAACTTGTAACACCCACAATGCGGTTATATCTCGCACATGTTGGAGCACGACTTAGAGGCATAACCGCATAGTAGGCATGTCGCAAGAGGGGTAATCTTTACACATCCCATGTACTGAATAAGAAAGGGATAAAGGGTTGGCTTACAACCGCCACTTCACACAATACATAAATATAGCATTACATCATCCAGATACAATCAAGGTCCGACTACGGAACCAAATAAAGAAAGATAACCCCTAATGCAAAAGATCCCCGATCGCCCCGACTGGGCTCCACTACTGATCGAAAGGAAACGGAACAACAGAACGAACACGATCTTCATCGAGCTCCCACTTGAGCTCAGCTGCATCATCTGCAATGGTATCAACGACACCTGCAACTGGTTTTGGAAGTAATCTGTGAGTCACGAGGACTCAGCAATCTCACACCCTAGTGATCAAGACTATTTAAGCTTATGGGTAGGAAAAGGTAGTGAGGTGGAGCTGAAGCAAACACTAGCATATATGGTGGCTAACTTACGCAAATAAGAGTGAGAAGAGAAGAAAAGCAATGGTCGTGAACTAGAAGTGATCAAGAAGTGATCCTGAAACTACTTAAGTCCAAGCATAAAACAAGAACCGTGTTCACTTCCCGGACTCCGCCGAGAAGAGACCATCACGGCTACACACGCTGTTGATTCATTTTAATTAAGTTAAGTGTCAAGTTCTCTACAACCGGATATTAACAAATTGCCATCTTCCCATAACCGCGGGCATGGCTTTCGAAAGTTCAAAACTCTGCAGGGGTGTCCCAACTTAGCCCATCACAAGCTCTCACGGTCAACGAAGGATAGTCCTTCTCCCAGGAAGACCCGATCAGACTTGGAATCCCGGTTACAAGACATTTCTACAATGGTAGAACAAGACCAGCAAAGCAACCTGATGTGCCGACAATCCCGATAGGAGTCGCACGTATCTCGTTCTCAGGGCAACACCGGATGAGACTAGCTACGAGTAAAACCAAACCTCAAGTTTCCCCGAGGTGGCCCCGCAGGCAGCTCGGTTTGGACCAACACTTAGACAAGCACTGGCCCAGGGGGGCTTAAATAAGATGACCCTCGGGCTGGCTGACCCGAGGGAAGGGTAGGTGGTGGTGAGGCAAATGGTAAAACCAAGGTTGGGCCTTGCTGGAGCAGTTTTATTCAAAGTGAACTGTCAAGGGCTCCCCATAACACCCAACGGTGTAAGGAATGCAAAATCAAGGAACATAACACCAGTATGACGGAAACTAGGGCGGCAAGAGTGGAACAAAACAACAGGCATAAGGCCAAGCCTTCCACCCTTTACCAAGTATATAGATGGATTAATTAAATAGGAGATATTGTGATATCTCAATGAGGGAGTCCTGGATTAGGGGGTCTCCGAACAGCCGGACTAAATCCTTTGGCCGGATTGTTGGACTATGAAGATACAAGATTGAAGACTCCGTCCCGTGTCCGGATGGGACTCTACTTGGCGTGGAAGGCAAGCTAGGTAATACGGATATGTATATCTCCTCCTTTGTAACCGACTGTGACAGCCTGGGTTTTGCCCTTTCTTATTTGCTTGATTTTTCATTTGAAAGTTTTTGAAACTTGGAGTTTCTGAATCTTTTCATATGGACTTAAACACTTGGGTATCCTTGGCTTTCACCCAAGTGCTTCACTTCCCTCCTAAATCATCATTTCACTTCTGACCCACCCAAAAATAATCTTTGTAATATTTTTCTTAAATGAAAAATATTCATTTTCTTTCCAAAAACCCTAAGCCAGATCTGTTTGCTTCACAGCAACCCCAATTTTTATGGCTCCGAAAAATCTGAGATAATTCAAAAATATTCTGTGAACCCTAGTGCACCTTCCTGAGCAAAAATATTTCATCACTTTTTGGAATATTTTTGCTTCAGAAAATCTTTTCTATTCTGGACAGAAATGGTAGTTTCTATAGCAACTACCATTTTACTGGCTCCATTTGACCTGAACTTTCTTGTGCATCTTTACCTTAGTAACTTATCACTAGCCTCCAAAGCACAGCTTCAAACTCCAAGCCATTTGACCACAGTAACGTCACCAAGTTACTGACCAGAAACTTACTTGGTGTGTGAAAACTTCTCTACTGCACCTGGATCCAAACCAAATCGTGGTAACACTCAAAACTACCATGAACAACATGCCAGACATTGAGTTTTTGCTTAGATCGACCTGATGTCATAGTTCACGCAGTGACCGCATTCGTCCAAGCGTGCTGGCACTGTGCTCGTCGCCATCCTCTTGATCATGTGCTCGTCTCCGCCCGCACACAGTGGCCGCGTGACCTCCGTCGCCTTCTTCCCCTCTCACTGACGCTGCTCGTCGCCGGGCGCCATGGACATGTGCCCACCGGCGGAGCCCGGAGCACCCTCGCCGCTGGCCTGTAAATAGAGCCCTCCCCAGCCTGCTCGAGCACCATCCAGCACACACACACACACACACCCCACGATCGAGTAGGAAGCCAGAGCCCGGCCAGGCAGGCGTTGGGCCGCCGTCCCCGAGCTTGAGCTTGCCGGTGATCCCCTCTGGTCGCTGCAGTAGCTCCAGCACCTCCAAGGCTTGGGCGACCCCTCCAGGGCCTCCGCCTCTCTCCGGTGAGGCCGTCTCGCCTGCTTGGAGGCCCTAGAGTGGCCTCTGCTCGCCGTCTTCCTCAACTCCGGCGACCTCCACGTTCTGCCTCCGCTTGCGAGGTTGATTCCGACGCCGTTCGACCGCCCCTAGCTACACTACGGGTACGGGCAGGTGCGCCTCAACCCCCTCTTGCCATCCTTCCCTCTCGTTTGGGCCAAGGAGCCCTCGTCGCCGGTGAGGGCTCCGGTTAAGCCGTGGCCCATCTGTTTCCTTCTCCCTCTTCCCCCACCTGACTAGCGGGGCCCGCTAGTCAGCCACTCAGTACGCGCGCGAAGCGGTACGAGTGGTGGCGCCCCTGGGCTTTACGCCTTCGACATCAGCCCCCCAGTCTATTTCTTTTATTCAAATTCATTTGAATTTACAGAACACTTCAAACAATTATAACTTTTCAACCATAAGTCCAAATGAATTGATTCTTTTTGCATTGTGTTCTTTGATAAGAAATCTAGCAGCTCACCAAAGATGAGATTTTTCTGAGCTGTCTAGAATTTCTGGTGATTTTCAGAAGTGTTCTTGATATTTTCTTTTTGTGTTTAAAACTATTTTCAGAAGGTGAAGCTTGTCTTGAGGATCACCAGGAGGCTTGTGAACCTCATCTGCACTAAGGCAAGCCACAACAACATTTTCATGGTGTCACTTCAATATTTGTGATTTTCTTACTTGAATGAAATGATTAATCCATGCATTTAAATGATTATGGAGTTATTTATATTCTGTTAAACATTGGTTAGTTTTTATGCTTGATCTACAGAATGGGTGAAACTAGTTTAGTGGATAAAGCAAGATAAGATTTATTTGAGGTGATATTAGAAATAATTTTGTTACGCATGTTAGCAATTATTTAAAGCTATGTTTTTGCCTTCTTAGATTGATAAAAATTTGTTAGAAAATGTCCTATTAAATACTTGTTTAATCATATTACTTGTCTTACAGAATGTTTGAACCCAACTTAGTGATAAAGAAAGTAAGAGTTGTTGATAGTGAAATCTTTTTGACAAGCATAAGAGAAATTTATCGAAGTTACTTTCTTGCGTAAGAAATCAATAAAACTTGTTGCAAAATATTTTGTTTAAGTTGTGAGTTATTTGAGCAAGTAGAGTAATTTGAGTTGTTGATGTTATGCTTGGTGTGTATAAGGATGACATCGGTCATTTTTATCACTATATGATGCATGTGTTGCATTTCATGGCATGCTATGACACCGGTCATTTTTAGTTTAAGGTTAAACCTGAATATAACTCAACTTGAATATACCGTTGACTGGGTCATGGTGCCACTGAGTCGAGTTTCTTTCTAGTGCAACCACATTTGCCTTTATGGGAAGGCCTTGATTCGGTCCATTGACACGACCTCTGGTCGGTGCCTCCACTAGGGAAGGTTATGTCGTGCTTGCCCTGGCCCGGTAAGCAGACATAATCTTGTGTGCTCGTTGATGAGATTATGGTACCAAGTCCGCGAGTGGGAGTGTCCCCGAGTGGGAGTATTTTGACCACGATGGTGGTCGTGGTGTCTTTGGTAGACACGGGGCCACCCAGGACTAGCCCGTTGGGGATTTGGGTCAGAGTGGCCGAGAGAGTGCTGTGGCAATGGAGGGGTTTTGACGGAATGCTATTGGTCCACCCGAATGGGAGTGCGAGGCCATGGGTTCCGTGGTGTGGGCACGGTGTGCTACCTCTGCAGAGTGTGTAATCTATCGATAGCCGAGTCCACGGTTACGGACACCTCGTAGTAAGTCCCGCCATGAGTCAACGTTTAATACAAATTGCACACTAAGCTATGAACTTTGCATTATTGTTGGATGGCAGAAAGGCCATCGAGGCATTTGGGACCAAATGATGGTCGTGGTTGTGATCGCCGTAAGGGTCACGAGTTGTTCTTGAGAAAGACCACTTTGGTGGTGTGTTTGTAATCTGACCACTTTGGTGGCGTGTTTTGATCTAGAGATGATCACTGTTGGTAAGCTGTCCCGAGAGACGTTCGAGCATGATCACAGCATGTTGACATATAGTGTTGCATTTTCAATAATTGGCTAAATATCATGATATTGTTTGTCATTATGATTATGCCTGTTGTGAGCTTGCAAGTACATTCAATGTACTGACCTGGTGTGTCATGCCAGATTTCAGGAAAGTATCGTTGGAGAGGAGCGTTGTTCGAGTCTAGATCGTGCACATCGGTGTCCTTGTGATATGGAGCTTCCGCCACGACGTTATTCCGCTGCCACGTAGTTGTTCGGATCGAGGCCCCTTTATGTTCACTAAATAATGTACATATTGTTCAGTAGCACCGAGTGTGCCGCTTGGCCTCGACAGCTGTTGTAACGTAACTCAGTTCCACTAGCATCAATAAAGCGGTTGTTATTCTGTACCAAGATGTTGTGTGTTGCGAGAAGACATGGTCTCTGGGCTGGCAATGCATGGTAAACCGGTCGCTCTGAGCCAGGGTGCCACACCGACCTTGTGTAACCCTGCCCCCCTTCGGTGTCCATATAAACCAGAGGGTTTTAGTCCGTAGGACAACATACAATCATACCATAGGCTAGCTTCTAGGGTTTAGCCTCTCTGATCTCGTGGTAGATATACTCTTGTAATACTCATATCATCAAGAACAATCAAGCGGGACGTAGGGTTTTACTGTTGGGGAACGTAGTACTTTCGAAAAAATTCCTACGCACACGCAAGATCATGGTGGTGCATAGCAATGAGAGGGGAGAGTGTTGTCTACGTACCCTCGTAGACCGAAAGCAGAAATGTTAGCACAACGCGGTTGATGTAGTCATACGTCTTCACGATCCGACCAACCAAGTACTGAACGTACGACACCTCCGAGTTCAGCACACGTTCAGCCCGATGACGTCCCTCGAGCTCCGATCCAGCCGAGTTTTGAGGGAGAGTTTCGTCAGCATGACGGCGTGGTGACGATGTTGATGTTCTACCGACGCAGGGCTTCGCCTAAGCACTGCTACAGTATTATCGAGGTGGACTATGGTGGAGGGGGGCACCGCACACGGCTAAAAGATCAACTTCATCAATTGTTGTCTATGGGGTGCCCCGTGCCCCCGTATATAAAGGAGCAAGGGGGGTGCGGCCGGCCAGGGAGAGGGCGCGCCAGGAGGAGTCCTACTCCCACCGGCAGTAGGACTCCCCCCTTTCCTAGTTGGAATAGGATTCGGGAGAAGGAAAAGAGAGAGGGGAAGAAGGAAAGAGGGGGCCGACCTCCTTGTCCTAAACCAATTCGGTTTGGGCCTTGGGGGGGGGTGCACCCCACACTCTCCTTGCTTCCCTCTATTTCCACTAAGGCCCATGTAGGCCCATTAAGCCCCCGGGGGGTTCCGGTAACCTCCCGGTACTCTGGTAAAATCCCAATTTCACCCGGAACACTTCTAACAACCAAACATAGGCTTCCAATATATTAATCTTCATGTCTCGACCATTTTGAGACTCCTCGTCATGTCCTTGATCACATCCGGGACTCCGAACAACCTTCAGTACATCAAAACATATAAACTCATAATATAACTGTCATCGTAACGTTAAGCGTGCGGACCCTACGGGTTCGAGAACTACGTAGACATGACCAAGACACATCTCCGGTTAATAACCAATAGCAGAACCTGGATGCTCATATTGGCTCCCACATATTCTACGAAGATCTGCATCGGTCAAACTGCACAACAACATACGTTGTTCCCTTTGTCATCGGTATGTTACTTGCCCGAGATTCGATCGTCGGTATCGTAATACCTAGTTCAATCTCCTTACCCGGCAAGTCTCTTTACTCGTTCCGTAATACATCATCCTGCAACTGACTCATTAGTTGCAATGCTTGCAAGGCTTAAGTGATGTGCATTACTGAGAGGGCCCAGAGATACCTCTCCGACAATCGGAGTGACAAATCCTAAACTCGAAATATGCCAACCCAACAAGTACCTTTAGAGACACTTGTAGAGCACCTTTATAATCACCCAGTTACGTTGTGACGTTTGTAGCACACATAGTTTTCCTCCGGTAAACGGGAGTTGCATAATCTCATGGTCATAGGAACATGTATAAGTCATGAAGAAAGCAATAGTAGAATACTAAACGATCATGTGCTAAGCTACCGGAATGGGTCATGTCAATCACATCATTCTCCTAATGATGTGACCCCGTTAATCAAATGACAACTCATGTCTATGGTTAGGAAACATAACCATCTTTGATCAACGAGCTAGTCAAGTAGAGGCATACTAGTGACAATCTGTTTGTCTATGTATTCAAACATGTATTATGTTTCCGGTTAATACAATTCTCGCATTAATAATAAACATTTATCATGATATAAGGAAACAAATAATAACTTTATTATTGCCTCTAGGGCATATTTCCTTCAGTCTCCCACTTTCACTAGAGTCAATAATCTAGATTACATAGTAATGATTGTAACACCCATGGAGCCTTGGTGCTGATCATGTTTTGCTCATGGAAGAGGCTTAGTCAACGGGTCTGCAACATTCAGATCCGTATGTATCTTGCAAATTTCTATGTCTCCCACCTGGACAAAATCCCGGATGGAATTGAAGCGTCTCTTGATGTGTTTGGTTCTCTTGTGAAATCTGGATTCCTTCGCCAAGGCAATTGCACCAGTATTGTCACAAAAGATTTTCATTGGACCCGATGCACTAGGTATGACACCTAGATCGGATATGAACTCCTTCATCCAGACTCCTTCATTTGCTGCTTCCGAAGCAGCTATGTACTCCGCTTCACATGTAGATCCCGCCACAACGCTTTGTTTAGAACTGCACCAACTGACAACTCCACCGTTCAATGTAAACACATATCCGGTTTGCGATTTAGAATCATCCGGATCAGTGTCAAGGCTTGCATCAATGTAACCATTTACGATGAGCTCTTTGTCACCTCCATAAATGAGAAACATATCCTTAGTCCTTTTCAGGTATTTTAGGATGTTCTTGACCGATGTCCAGCGATCCACTCCTGGATTACTTTGGTACCTCCCTGCTAGACTTATAGCAAGGCACACATCAGGTCTGGTACACAACATTGCATACATGATAGAGCCTATGGCTGAAGCATAGGGAACATCTTTCATTTTCTCTCTATCTTCTGCAGTGGTCGGGCATTGAGTCTTACTCAACTTCACACCTTGTAACACATGCAAGAACCCTTTCTTTGCTTGATCCATTTTGAACTTTTTCAAAACTTTGTCAAGGTATGTGCTTTGTGAAAGTCCAATTAAGCGTCTTGATCTATCTCTATAGATCGTGATGCCCAATATGTAAACAGCTTCACCGAGGTCTTTCATTGAAAAACTCTTATTCAAGTATCCCTTTATGCTATCCAGAAATTCTATATCATTTCCAATCAGCAATATGTCATCCACATATAATATCAGAAATGCTACAGAGCTCTCACTCACTTTCTTGTAAATATAGGCTTCTCCAAAAGTCTGTATAAAACCAAATGCTTTGATCACACTATCAAAGCGTTTATTCCAACTCCGAGAAGCTTGCACTAGTCCATAAATGGATCGCTGGAGCTTGCACACTTTGTTAGCTCCCTTTGGATCGACAAAACCTTCCGGTTGCATCATATACAACTCTTCTTCCAGAAATCCATTCAGGAATGCAGTTTTGACATCCATTTGCCAAATTTCATAATTATAAAATGCGGCAATTGCTAACATGATTCAGACAGACTTAAGCATCGCTACGGGTGAGAAGGTCTCATCATAGTCAATCCCTTGAACTTGTCGAAAACCTTTTGCAACAAGTCGAGCTTTATAGGCAGTAACATTACCGTCAGCGTCAGTCTTCTTCTTGAAGATACATTTATTCTCAATTGCTTGCCGATCATCGGGCAAGTCAACCAAAGTCCATACTTTGTTCTCATACATGGATCCCATCTCAGATTTCATGGCCTCAAGCCATTTTGCGGAATCCAGGCTCACCATCGCTTCTTCATAGTTCGTAGGTTCATCATGATCTAGTAGCATGACTTCTAGAACAGGATTGCCGTACCACTCTGGTGCGGATCTTACTCTGGTTGATCTACGAGATTCAGTAGTAACTTGATTTGAAGTTCCTTGATCATCATCATTAACTTCCTCACTAATTGGTGTAGGTGTCACAGAAACTGGTTTCTGTGATGAACTACTTTCCAACAGAGGAGCAGGTATAGTTACCTCATCAAGTTTCACTTTCCTCCCACTCACTTCCTTCGAGAGAAACTCCTTCTCTAGAAAGGATCCATTCTTAGCAACGAAAGTCTTGCCTTTGGATCTGTGATAGAAGGTGTACCCAACAGTCTCCTTTGGGTATCCTATGAAGACACATTTCTCCGATCTGGGTTCGAGCTTATCAGGTTGAATCTTTTTCACATAAGCATCATAGCCCCAAACTTTCAGAAATGACAACTTTGGTTTCTTGCCAAACCACAGTTCATAAGGCGTGATCTCAACGGATTTCGATGGTGCCCTATTTAACGTGAATGCGGCCGTCTCTAAAGCATATCCCCAAAATGATAGCGGTAAATCTGTAAGAGACATCATAGATAGCACCATATCTAGTAAAGTACGATTACGATGTTCGAACACACCATTACGCTGTGGTGTTCCGGGTGGCGTGAGTGCGAAACTATTCCACATTGTTTCAAATGTAGACCAAACTCGTAACTCAAATATTCTCCTCCACGATCAGATCGTAGAAACTTTATTTTCTTGTTACGATGATTTTCGACATCACTCTAAAATTCTTTGAACTTTTCAAATGTTTCAGACTTATGCTTCATTAAGTAGATATACCCATATCTGCTTAAATCATCTGTGAAGGTGAGAAAATAACGATATCCGCCACGAGCCTCAACATTCATCGGACCACATACATCTGTATGTATGATTTCCAACAAATCTGTTGCTCTCTCCATAGTTCGGGAGAACGGCGTTTTAGTCATCTTGCCCATGAGGCACGGTTCGCAAGTACCAAGTGATTCATAATCAAGTGGTTCCAAAAGTCCATCAGTATGGAGTTTCTTCATGTGCTTTACACCGATATGACCTAAACGGCAGTGCCACAAATAAGTTGCACTATCATTATCAACCCTGCATCTTTTGGCATCAACATTATGAATATGTGTATCACTACTATCGAGATTCATCAAAAATAGACCACTCTTCAAGGGTGCATGACCATAGAATATATTACTCATATAAATAGAACAACCATTATTCTCTGATTTAAATGAATAACCGTCTCGCATCAAGCAAGATCCAGATATAATGTTCGTGCTCAACGTTGGCACCAAATAACAATTATTTAGGTCTAATACTACTCCGAAAGGTAGATGTAGAGGTAGCGTGCCGACCGCGATCACATCGACTTTGGAACCATTTCCCACGCGCATCGTCACCTCGTCCTTTGCCAGTGTTCGCTTAATTCGTAGTCCCCTGTTTCGAGTTGCAAATATTAGCAACAGAACCAATATCAAATACCCAAGTGCTACTGCGAGCTCTAGTAAGGTACACATCAATAACATGTATATCACATATACCTTTGTTCACCTTGCCATCCTTCTTATCCGCCAAATACTTGGGGCCATTCCGCTACCGGTGACCAGTCTGCTTGCAGTAGAAGCACTCAGTCTCAGGCTTAGGTCCAGACTTGGGTTTCTTCTCCTGAGCAGCAACTTGCTTGCTGTTCTTCTTTAAGTTCCCCTTCTTCTTCCCTTTACCCTTTTTCTTGAAACTGGTGGTCTTATTGACCATCAACATTTGATGCTCCTTCTTGATTTCTACCTCCGCTGCCTTTAGCATTGCGAAGAGCTCGGGAATTGATTTATTCATCCCTTGCATATTATAGTTCATCACGAAGCTCTTGTAGCTTGGTGGCAGTGATTGTAGAACTCTATCAATGACACTATCAACCGGAAGATTAACTCCCAGCTGAGTTAAGTGATTATGGTACCCAGACATTCTGAGTATAACTATTCTCCTCCATCTTGCAGCTGTAGAACTTATTAGAGACTTCATATATCTCAATCCGGACATTTTCTTAAAATATTAACTTCAACTCCTAGAACGTCTCATATGCTCCATGACGTTCAAAACGTCGTTGAAGTCCCGGTTCTAAGCCGTAAAGCATGGCACACTGAACTATCGAGTAGTCATCATCTTTGCTCTGCCACGTGTTCTTAACGTCAGCAGTTGCATCAACAGCAGGCCTGGCACTCAGCGGTGCTTCCAGGATGTAACTCTTCTGTGCAGCAATGAGGATAATCCTCAAGTTACGGCCCCAGTCCATGTAATTGCTACCATCATCTTTCAACTTTGCTTTCTCAAGGAACGCATTAAAATTCAATGGAACAACAGCATGGGCCATCTATCTACAATCAAACATAGACAAGCAAGATACTATCAGGTACTAAGTTCATGATAAATTTAAGTTCAATTAATCATATTACTTAAGAACTCCCACTTAGAAAGACATGCCTCTAATCTTCTAAGTGATCACGTGATCCAAATCAACTAAACCATAACCGATCATCACGTGAAATGGAGTAGTTTTCAATGGTGAACATCACTATGTTGATCATATCTACTATAAGATTCACGCTCGACCTTTCGGTCTCAGTGTTCCGAGGCCATATCTGCATATGCTAGGCTCGTCAAGTTTAACCTAAGTATTCTGCGTGTGCAAAACTGGCTTGCACCCGTTGTAGATGGACGTAGAGCTTATCACACCCGATCATCACGTGGTGTCTGGGCACGACGAACATTGGCAACGGTGCATACTCAGGGAGAACACTTTTATCTTGAAATTTAGTGAGAGATCATCTTATAATGCTACCGTCAATCAAAGAGAGATAAGATGCATAGAAGATAAACATCACATGCAATCAATATAAGTGATATGATATGGCCATCATCATCTTGTGCTTGTGATCACCATCTCCGAAGCACCGTCATGATCACCATCGTCACCGGCGCGACACCTTGAGCTCCATCGTATCATCGTTGTCATCTCGCCAATCTTATGCTTCCACGACTATCACTACCGCTTAGTGATAAAGTAAAGCATTACAGGGCGATTGCATTGCATACAATAAAGCGACCACCATATGGCTCCTGCCAGTTGCCGATAACTCGGTTACAAAACATGATCATCTCATACAATAAAATTTAGCATCATGTCTTGACCATATCACATCACAACATGCCCTGCAAAAACAAGTTAGACGTCCTCTACTTTGTTGTTACAAGTTTTACGTGGCTGCTATGAGCTTAGCAAGAACCGTTCTTACCTACACATCAAAACCACAACGATAGTTTGTCAAGTTGGTGTTGTTTTAACCATCGCAAGGACCGGGAGTAGCCACACTCGGTTCAACTAAAGTTGGAGAAACTGACACCCGCCAGCCACCTGTGTGCAAAGCACGTCGGTAGAACCAGTCTCGCGTAAGCGTACACGTAATGTTGGTCCGGGCCGCTTCATCCAACAATACCGCCGAACCAAAGTTTGACATGCTGGTAAGCAGTATGACTTATATCGCCCACAACTCACTTGTGTTCTACTCGTGCATATGACATCTACACATAAAACCTGGTTCGGATGCCACTATTGGGGAACGTAGTAATTTCAAAAATTTCATACGCAGACGCAAGATCATGGTGACGCATAGCAATGAGAGGGGAGAGTGTTGTCTACGTACCCTCGTAAACCGAAAGCGGAAACGTTAGCATAACGCGGTTAATGTAGCCGTACGTCTTCACGATCCGACCGATCAAGTACCGAACATAAGGCACCTACGAGTTCAGCACACGTTTAGCCCGATGACGTCCCTCGAACTCCGATCTAGCCGAGTGTTGAGGGAGAGTTTCGTCAGCACGACGGCATGGTGACGATGTTGATGTTCTACCGACGCAGGGCTTCGCCTAAGCACCGCTACAGTATTGTCGAGGTGGACTATGGTGGAGGGGGGCACCGCACACGGCTAAAAGATCAACTTGATCAATTGTTGTCTATGGGGTGCCCCCTGCCCCCGTATATAAAGGAGCAAGTGGGGTGCGGTCGGCCAGGGAGAGGGTGCGCCAAGAGGAGTCCTACTCCCACCGGGAGTAGGACTGCCCCCCTTTCCTAGTTGGAATTGAAGGAAATATGCCCTAGAGGCAATAATAAAGTTATTATTTATTTCCTTATATCATGATAAATGTTTATTATTCATGCTAGAATTGTATTAACCGGAAACATAATACATGTGTGAATACATAGACAAACAGAGTGTCACTAGTATGCCTCTACTTGACTAGCTCGTTGATCAAAGATGGTTATGTTTCCTAACCATACACATGAGTTGTCATTTGATTAATGGGATCACATCATTAGGAGAATGATGTGATTGACTTGACCCATTCCGTTAGCTTAGCACTTGATCGTTTAGTTTGTTGCTATTGCTTTCTTCATGACTTATACATGTTCCTATGACTATGAGATTATGCAACTCCCATTTACCGGAGGAACACTTTGTGTGCCACCAAACGTCACAACGTAACTGGGTGATTATAAAGGTGCTCTACAGGTGTCTCCAAAGGTACTTGTTGGGTTGGCGTATTTCGAGATTAGGATTTGTCACTCCGATTGTCGGAGAGGTATCTCTGGGCCCTCTCGGTAATGCACATCACTTAAGCCTTACAAGCATTGCAACTAATGAGTTAGTTGCGGATGATGTATAACGGAACGAGTAAATAGACTTGCCGGTAACGAGATTGAACTAGGTATTGAGATACCGATGATCGAATCTCGGGCAAGTAACATACCGATGACAAAGGGAACGACGTATGTTGTTATGCGGTTTGACCGATAAAGATCTTCGTAGAATATGTAGGAGCCAATATGAGCATCCAGGTTCCGCTATTGGTTATTTACCGGAGACGTGTCTCTGTCATGTCTACATAGTTCTCGAACCCGTAGGGTCCCCACGCTTAAAGTTCGATGACAGTTATATTATGAGTTTATGTGTTTTGATGTACAGAAGGAGTTCGGAGTCCCGGATGAGATCGAGGACATGACGAGGAGTCTCGAAATGGTTGAGATGTAAAGATCGATATATTGGATGACTATATTCAGACATCGGAAAGGTTCCGAGTGATTAGGGTATTTTTGGGAGTACCGGGGAGTTACGGGAATTCGTATTGGGCCTTAATGGGCCATACGGGAAAGGCGAGAAAGGCCTCAAAGGGTGGCCGCACCCCTCCCCATGGGCTGGTCCAAGTTGGACTAGGGAGGGGGGCGCCCTCTTCCTTCCTTCTCCTTTTCCCTTCCCTTTCCTTCCCTCCTACTCCTACTACTTGGAAGGGCTCCTAGTTCTACTAGGAAAGGGGGAATCCTACTCCCGGTGGGAGTAGGACTCCCCTAGGGCGCGCCATAGAGAGGGCCAGCCCTCCCCCTCCTCCAATCCTTTATATACGGGGGCAGGGGGCACCCCAAAGACACAACAATTGATCTCCTGATCTCTTAGCCGTGTGTGGTGCCCCCCTCCACCATTATCCACCTCGATCATATCGTAGCGGTGCTTAGGCGAAGCCCTGCATCGGTACAACATCATCATCGTCACCACGCCGTCGTGCTAACGAAACTCTCCCTCAACACTCAGCTGGATCGGAGTTCGAGGGACATCATCGAGTTGACTGTGTGCAGAACTCGGAGGTGCCGTGCGTTCGGTACTTGATCGGTCGGATCGTGAAGACGTACGACTACATCAACCTCGTTGTGCTAACGCTTCCGCTTTCGGTCTACGAGGGTACATAGACAACACTCTCCCTTCTCGTTGCTATGCATCACCATGATCTTGAGTGTGCGTAGGATTTTTTTTGAAATTACTACGTTCCCCAACAGTGGCATCGGAGCCAGGTTTTATGCGTAGATGTCATATGCACGAGTGGAACACAAGTGAGTTGTGGGCGATATAAGTCATACTGCTTATCAGCATGTCATACTTTGGTTCGGCGGTATTGTTGGATGAAGCGGCCCGGACCGACATTACGTGTACGCTTACGCGAGACTGGTTCTACCGACGTGCTTTGCACACAGGTGGCTGGTGGGTGTCAGTTTCTCCAACTTGAGTTGAACCGAGTGTGCCTACGCCCTGTCCTTGCGAAGGTTAAAACAACACCAACTTGACAAACTATCATTGTGGCTTTGGTGCGTAGGTAAGAACGGTTCTTGCTAAGCCCGTAGCAGCCACGTAAAACTTGCAACAACAAAGTAGAGGACGTCTAACTTGTTTTTGCAGGGCATGTTGTGATGTGATATGGTCAAGACATGATGCTAAATTTTATTGTATGAGATGATCATGTTTTGTAACCGAGTTATCGGCAACTGGCAGGAGCCATATGGTTGTCGTTTTATTGTATGCAATGCAATCGCCCTGTAATGCTTTACTCTATCACTAAGCGGTAGCGATAGTCGTGGAAGCATAAGATTGGCGATACGACAAAAGATGCTACGATGGAGATCAAGGTGTCGCGCCGGCGACGATGGTGATCATGACGGTGCTTCGGAGATGGAGATCACAAGCACAAGATAATGATGGCCATATCATATCACTTATATTGATTGCATGTGATGTTTATCTTTTATGCATCTTATCTTGCTTTGATGGATGGCAGCATTATAAGATGATCTCTGACTAAATTTCAAGATAAAAGTGTTCTCCCTGAGTATACACCGTTGCCAAAGTTCGTCGTGCCCAGACACCACGTGATGATCGGGTGTGATAAGCTCTATGTCCATCTACAACGGGTGCAAGCCAGTTTTGCACACGCAGAATACTCAGGTTAAACTTGATGAGCCTAGCATATGCAGATATGGCCTCGGAACACTGAGATCGAAAGGTCGAGCATGAATCATATAGTAGATATGATCAACATAGTGATGTTCACCATTGAAAACTACTCCATTTCACATGATGATTGGTTATGGTTTAGTTGATTTGGATCACGTGATCACTTAGAAGATTAGAGGGATGTCTTTCTAAGTGGGAGTTCTTAAGTAATATGATTAATTGAACTTAAATTTATCATGAACTTAGTCCTGGTAGTATTAGCATATCTATGTTGTAGATCAATAGCTTGCGTTTAGCTCGCTTGTTTTATTTTTGATATGTTCCTAGAGAAAACTAAGTTGAAAGACGTTAGTAGCAATGATGCTGATTGGATCCGTGATTTGAGGTTTATCCTCATTGCTGCACAGAAGAATTATGTCCTTGATGCACTGCTAGGGGAAAAACCTATTGCAGGAGAAGATGCAGATGTTATGAAAGTTTGGCTAGCTCAATATGATGACTACTTGATAGTTTAGTGCACCATGCTTAAACGTCTGAGAATAGAGACTTCAAAGACGTTTTGAACATCATGGACCATATGAGATGTTCCAGGAGTTGAAGTTAATATTTCAAGCAAATACCCGAGTTGTGAGATATGAAGTCTCCAACAAGTTGTATAGCTAAAAGATGGAGGAGAATAGCTCAAGTAGTGAGCATATGCTCAGATTGTCTGGGTACTACAATCGCTTGAATCAAGTGGGAGTTAATTTCACAGATAAAATAGTGATTTGCAGAATTCTCTAGTCACCATCACCAAGTTAGTAGAACTTCGTGATGAACTATAATATGCAAGGGATAACGGAAATGATTCCCAAGCTCTTCGTGATCGTGAAATAGATGAAGGTAGAAATCAAGAAAAGCATCAAGTGTTGATGGTAAACAAAACCACTAGTTTCAAGTAAAGGGACAAAGGGAAGAAAGGGGAACTTCAAGAAGAATGGCAAGCAAGTTGCTGCTCAAGTGAAAAAACCCAAGTCTGGACCTAAACCTGAAACTGAGTGCTTCTACTACAAAGAGACTGGTCACTAGAAGCGGAACTACCCCAAGTAATTTGCGGATAAGAAGGACGGCAAAGTGAACATAGGTATATTTGATATACATGTCATTGATGTGTACTTTACTAGTGTTTATAGCAACCCCTCGGTATTTGATACTAGTTTAGTTGCTAAGAATAGTAACTCGAAACGGAAGTTGCAGAATGAACAGAGACTGGTTAAGGGTGAAGTGACGATGTGTGTTGGAAGTGGTTCCAAGATTGATATGATCATCATCGCACACTCCCTATACTTTCGGGATTAGTGTTAAACCTAAAATAAATGTTATTAGTGTTTGCGTTGAGCATAAATATGATTGGATCATGTTTATTGCAATATGGTTATTCATGTAAGTTAGAGAATAATTGTTGTTCTGTTTACATGAATAAAACCCTCTATGGTCATACACCCAATGAAAATGGTTTGTTGGATCTCGATCGTGGTGATACACATTTTCATAATATTGAAGCCAAAAGATGCAAAGTTAATAATGATAGTGCAACTTATTTGTGGCACTGCCATTTAGGTCATATTGGTGTAAAGCGCATGAAGAAAACCCATGCTGATGGGCTTTTGGAATCACTTGATTATGAATCTGTTGATGCTTGCGAACCATGCCTCATGGGCAAGATGACTAAGACTCCGTTCTCTGGAACAATGGAGCGAGCAACAGATTTGTTGGAAATCATACATACTGATGTATGTGGTCCGATGAATATTGAGGCTCGCGCCAGGTATCATTATTTTCTGATCTTCACAGATGATTTGAGCAGATATGAGTATATCTACTTGATGAAACACAAGTCTGAAACATTTGAAAAGTTCAAAGAATTTCAGAGTGAAGTGGAGAATCATCGTAACAAAAATAAGAGTTTCTACGATATGATCGCAGAAGTAAAATATTTGAGTTACGAGTTCGGCCTTCAATTAAAACAATATGAAATAGTTTCACTACTCACGCCACCTAGAACACCATAGTGTAATGGTGTGTCCGAACGTCGTAACCATACTTTATTAGATATGGTGCGATCTATGATGTCTCTTACCGATTTGCCAGTATCGTTTTGGGGTTATGCATTAGAGACAGCTACATTCATGTTAAATAGGGCACCATCTAAATCGGTTGATATGACACCGTATGAACTATGGTTTGGCAAGAAACCTAAGCTGTCGTTTCTTAAAGTTTGAGGTTGCAATGCTTATGTGAAAAAGTTTCAACCTGATAAGCTCAAACCCAAATCGGAGAAGTGCGTCTTCATAGGATACCCAAAAGAAAATATTGGGTACACCTTCTATCACAGATCCGAAGGCAAGATATTCATTGCTGAGAATGGATCCTTTCTAGAGAAGGAGTTTCCCTCGAAAGAAGTGAGTGGGAGGAAAGTAGAACTTGATGAGGTAACTGTACCTGCTCCCTTATTGGAAAATAGTTCATCATAGAAATCTGTTCCTGTGACTACTACACCAATTAGTGAGGAAGCTAATGATGATGATCATGTAACTTCAGATCAAGTTACTACCGAAACCTCGTAGGTAAACCAGAGTGATATCCGTACTAGAGTGGTATGGTAATCCTGTTCTAGAGGTCATGTTGCTTGACCATGACGAGCCTACGAACTATGAGGAAGCGATGATGAGCCCAGATTCCGCGAAATGGCTTGAGGCCATAAAATCTGAGATGAGATCCATGTATGAGAACAAAGTATGGACTTTGATTGACTTGCCCAATGATGAGCGAGCCGTTGAGATTAAATGGATCTTCAAGAGGAAGACGGATGCTGATAGTAGTGTTACTATCTACAAAGCTAGAATTGTCACAAAAAGGTTTTCGACAAGTTCAAGGTGTTGACTACGATGAGAGTTTCTCACTCGTATCTATGCTTAAGTCTGTCTGAATCATGTTAGCAATTGCCGCATTTTATGAAATCTGGAAAATGGATAAATAAAACTGCATTCCTTAATGGATTTATTAAAGAAGAGTTGTATATGATGCAACCAGAAGGTTTTGTCAATCCTAAAGATACTAACAAAATATGCAAGCTCCAGCGATCCATCTATGGACTGGTGCAAGCATATCGGAGTTGGAATATATGCTTTGATAAGTTGATCAAAGCATATAGTTTTATACAGACTTGCGGTGAAGCCTGTATTTACAAGAAAGTGAGTGGGAGCTCTACGGCATTCCCGATAAGTATATGTGAATGACATATTGTTGATCGGAGATAATGTAGAATTATTCTGCAAAGCATAAAGGAATGTTTGAAGGAGTTTTTCACAAAAAGACCTCGGTGAAGCTGCTTACATATTGAGCATCAAGATCTATAGAGATAGATCAAGACACTTGATAAGTTTTTCAATGAGTACATACCTTGACAAGATTTTGAAGTAGTTCAAAATGGAACAGTCAAAAAGGAGTTCTTGCCTGTGTTACAAGGTGTGAAGTTGAGTAAGACTCAAAACCTGACCATGGCAGAAGATAGAGAGAGAATGAAAGTCATTCCCTATTCCTAAGCCATAGGTTCTATAAAGTATGCCATGCTGTGTACCAGACCTATTGTATACCCTGCCCTGAGTTTGGCAAGGGAGTACAATAGTGATCTAGGAGTAGATCACTGGACATTGGTCAAAATTATAATAAGGATATGATTCTCGATTATGGAGGTGACAAAAGATTCGTCGTAAAGGGTTACGTCGATGCAAGTTTTGACACTGATCCAGACGACTCAAAGTCTCAATCTGGATACATATTGAAAGTGGGAGCAATTAGCCAGAGTAGCTCCGTGCAGAGCATTGTTGACATAGAAATTTGCAAAATACATACGGATCTGAATGTGGCAGACCCGTTGACTAAACTTCCCTCACAAGCAAAACATGATCACACCTTAGTACTCTTTGGGTATTAATCACATAGCGATGTGAACAAGATTATTGACTCTAGTAAAACCTTTTGGTGTTGGTCACATGTCGATGTGAACTATGGGTGTTAATCACATGGTGATGTGAACTATTGATGTTAAATCACATGGAGATGTGAACTAGATTATTGACTCTAGTGCAAGTGGGAGACTGAAGGAAATATGCCCTAGAGGCAATAATAAAGTTACTATTTATTTCCTTATATCATGATAAATGTTTACTATTCATGCTAGAATTGTATTAACCGGAAACATAATACATGTGTGAATACATAGACAAACAGAGTGTCACTAGTATGCCTCTACTTGACTAGCTCGTTGATCAAAGATGGTTATGTTTCCTAACCATACACATGAGTTGTCATTTGATTAACGGGATCACATCATTAGGAGAATGATGTGATTGACTTGACCCATTCCGTTAGCTTAGCACTTGATCATTTAGTTTGTTGCTATTGCTTTCTTCATGACTTATACATGTTCCTATGACTATGAGATTATGCAACTCCTGTTTACCGGAGGAACACTTTGTGTGCCACCAAACGTCAGAACGTAACTGGGTGATTATAAAGGTGCTCTACAGGTGTCTCCGAAGGTACTTGTTGGGTTGGCGTATTTCGAGATTAGGATTTGTCACTCTGATTGTCGGAGAGGTATCTCTGGGCCCTCTCGGTAATGCACATCACTTATGCCTTGCAAGCATTGCAACTAATGAGTTAGTTGCGGAATGATGTATTTTGGAACGAGTAAAGAGACTTGCCAGTAACGAGATTGAACTAGGTATTGAGATACCGAGGATCGAATCTCAGGCAAGTAACATACCGATGACAAAGGGAACAACGTATGTTGTTATGCGGTTTGACCGAGAAAGATCTTCGTAGATTATGTAGGAGCCAATATGAGCATCCATGTTCCTCTATTGGTTATTGACCGGAGACGTGTCTCAGTCATGTCTACATAGTTCTCGAACCCGTAGGGTCCGCACGCTTAAAGTTCGATGACGGTTATATTATGAGTTTATGTGTTTTGATGTACCAAAGGAGTTCGGAGTCCCGGATGAGATCGGGGACATGACGAGGAGTCTCAAAATGGTCGAGACATAAAGATCGATATATTGGACGACTATATTTGGACATCGTTAAGGTTCCAAGTGATTTGGGTATTTTCGGGAGTACCGGGGAGTTATGGGAATTCGTATTGGGCCTTAATGGGCCATACGGGAAAGGCGAGAAAGGCCTCAATGGGTGGCCGCACCCGTCCCCATGGGCTGGTCCGAATTGGACTAGGGAGGGGGGTGCCCCCTTCCTTCCTTCTCCTTTTCCCTTCCCTTTCCTTCGCTCCTACTCCTACTACTTGGAAGGGCTCCTAGTTCTACTAGGAAAGGGGGAATCCTACTCCCGGTGGGAGTAGGACTCCCCTAGGGTGCGCCATAGAGAGGGCCGGCCCTCACCCTCCTCCACTCCTTTATATACGGGGGCAGGGGGCACCCCAAAGACTCAACAATTCATCTCTTGATCTCTTAGCCGTGTGCGGTGCCCCCCTCCACCATAATCCACCTCGATCATATCGTAACGGTGCTTAGGCGAAGCCCTGCGTCGGTAGAATATCATCATCGTCACCACGCCGTCATGCTGACGAAACTCTCCCTCAACACTCGGCTGGATCGGAGTTCGAGGGACGTCATCGAGTTGAACACGTGCAGAACTCGGAGGTGCCGTGCGTTCGGTACTTGATCGGTCGGATCGTGAAGATGTACGACTACATCAACCGTGTTGTGCTAACGCTTCCGCTTTCGGTCTACGAGGGTACATAGACAACACTCTC
This sequence comes from Triticum aestivum, assembly GCF_018294505.1. Classification (NCBI taxonomy): domain Eukaryota; kingdom Viridiplantae; phylum Streptophyta; class Magnoliopsida; order Poales; family Poaceae; genus Triticum; species Triticum aestivum. The sequence goes on along the minus strand of NC_057812.1, from coordinate 382,147,127 downwards.
CCCTCTCTTTGCTATGCATCACCATGATCTTAGGTGTGCATAGGAATTTTTTTGAAATTACTATGTTCCCGAACAGGAATAGGATTCGGGAGAAGGAAAAGAGAGAGGGGAAGAAGAAAAGAGGGGGCCGGCCTCCTTGTCCTAAACCAATTCGGTTTGGGCCTTGGGGGGCGTGCCCCACACTCCCCCTGCTTCCCTCTATTTCCACTAAGGCCCATGTTGGCCCATTAAGCCCCCGGGGGGTTCCTGTAACCTCCCGGTACTCCGGTAAAATCCCGATTTCACCCATAACACTTCTGACATCCAAACATAGGCTTCCAATATATTAATCTTCATGTCTCGACAATTTCGAGACTCCTCGTCATGTCCTTGATCACATCCGGGACTCCAAACAACCTTTGGTACATCAAAACATATAAACTCATAATATAACTGTCATCGTAACATTAAGTGTGCGGACCCTACGGGTTCGAGAACTATGTAGACATGACTGATACACGTATCCAGTCAATAACCAATAGCAGAACCTGGATGCTCATATTGGCTCCCACATATTCTACGAAGATCTTTATCGGTCAAACCTCACAACAACAAACTTGCCCGAGATTCGATCGTCGGTATCTCAATACCTAGTTCAATCTCGTTACTGGCAAGTCTCTTTACTTGTTCCATAATACATCATCCCGCATGTCGGTGTCAAAACCGGTAGATCTCAGGTAGGGGGTCCCGAACTATGCGTCTAGGCGGATGGTAACAGGAGGCAGGGGACATGATGTTTTACCCAGGTTCGGGCCCTCTTGATGGAGGTAAAACCCTACGTCCTGCTTGATTTATTCTTGATGATATGAGTAATACAAGAGTTGATCTACCACGAGATCGGAGAGGCTAAACCCTAAAAGCTAGCCTATGGTATGATTATATGTTGTCCTATGGACTAAAACCCTCCGGTTTATATAGACACCGGAGGGGGCTAGGGTTACACCAGGTCGGTTACAAAGGAGGATATATCCATATCCGTATTGCCTAGCTTACCTTCCACGCCAAGTAGAGTCCCATCCGGACACGAGACAAAGTCTTCAATCTTGTATCTTCATAGTCTAACAGTTCAGCAAAAGGATATAGTCCGGCTGTCCGGAGACCCCCTAATCCAGAACTCCCTCGGTAGCCCCTAAACCAAGCTTCAATGACGATGAGTCCGGCGCGCAGTATTGTCTTCGGCATTGCAAGGCGGGTTCCTCCTCCGAATACATCACGGAAGAATTTCAATACAAGGATGGTGTCCGACCCTGCAAAATAAGTTCCACATACCACCGTAGAGAGAATAATATTTCCACAAATCTAATCTGCTGACACGTTTTGGCAACATGACATTATGCCATGGCCCGATAATTATTCGAACCGTTTCCTTTAACTAGCCCCGTACACAACGCGAGGCAGTTTCTTGACACGTCTTGTCAAAGTAGAGATCGTGTTCCCCTTATTATGGGATTCTCATCAATACGGGCGTGGGTAACCCAACCGCACCTTCAATTACGGCGCTTGGGGGATAAGCGAGTTTTACCAGGCTAGTGGGGGCGCATAGTTTCGGCCGCCTTATAAAGGGAAAAGGTTTAACCTTTTTTTCTACCCACGCCTTCTTCCTCCTTGCTCATCCACTCTTGCGCACTCGAGCTCCAACGCCCAAGCCCACATCCTTCCCATCAACCTTCTCCAATCATGTCCGGAGCGGGAGGCAAATGGATGGCTTCCTCCGTTTCGGAGGGACACATCAAGAAGCTGCGCGGAGCCGGATACTTGGCCGCGAATATAGCGCATCGGCTGCCTGCTGCGGGGCAGATCGTTCCTACCCCTAAACCTCATCAGAGGGTAGTTTTCCTCCACCACTTCCTCCGTGGACTGGGGTTTCCCCTCCATCCATTCGTCCATGGTCTCATGTTCTACTACGGGCTGGACTTTCACGATCTGGCCCAAAACTTCATCCTAAACATTTCGGCGTTCATCGTCGTGTGTGAGGCTTTCCTCCGCATCCGGCCCCACTTCGGCCTGTGGTTAAAGACCTTCGATATAAAGCCGAAGGTGGTGGGCGGCCAACAAGCAGAATGCGGCGGAGCCATGATGGGCAAGATGCCCAATGTTATAGGGCTTGAAGGCTCCTTCGTGGAGAACATAAAGGGGTGGCAATCGGCGTGGTTCTACATCACCGAGCCGCGTGACACCAAATGGGTGGCTGCCCCCAAGTTTTGATCCGGATTCCCCACACGGCTCACTTCCTGGAAAGAGAAGGGCTTGTCGTGGGGTTCATCGATGGAGCTGGACGGACTCCAGAAATGTATCCTGAACATTGCAAGCAAGAAGCTCAAGCTTGTCAACATAGTCTAGGTCATGCTCGTCCGCCGGATCCTCCCTTGCCAACAACGGGACTTCAACTTGTGGGAGTTCGACCTGGCCCAGCACCAGACTCCGAGCGAGCTCTTCGACATGACGCACAAGGACATCTGGAAGGTGTTGTTCAAGGTCGCAGAGGTCCCTCCCTCTCTCACCGAGGACCACGGGTTAAGCGTGAAGCGCCGGGCGCATTCGGTGAGTTCCATACATCTGGTAGGATATCTATACCCCCTAGCTTAATCATGTGTGGGGTCTGAGATCCATGCCTTTGACAGGATTGGGTGGAGACGTCGGGGAAGATTAATTGTCCGGCCCCTTTGCCCAAAGACACTATGGACGCTCTCCTGACGGAGATGTTGACTCGGGCTCCTTACAAGGTGCCGGAGAAGACCAAGAAGGCCAAGGGAACCCGAAAGAGTTCTCGACGCCAGGTGTTATCGAACTCATCGTCCATAACTCCGCGACGCACTCCTCCCCCGAAGACGAGGAGGAAGATGAAGATGCTCCCCGTTCAGTCGGGGGAGACAAGAAAAGGAAGGCCGCCCCCACTGGGGGGGGGGGTGGCGGAGGGTCCAAGAAGGGAAGGACTCTCCTTCCGGACTACTCCACCACCACCGCCGAAGGCGAGGACGAGTGGCTGCTCAGGGCCAAGCCCCTGGCGAAATCGTAAGTATTCGGATACCAGAGTAACTCATAGCATACCTTTGTCGCACTGCTTCTGCTAACGCCAAATGATGATTATGCAGACCGCCCCAAACCTGTATCGATGTATCCTCGTCGGACGGCTCCCTAGGCTCGTCGGATATGGATAGCAATGCACTTCCGGCCGCCACCTCCCCTTGCCCTATGGACAACACCGAGGTGTTGTCTCAAGAGGCACCGGGCCGAGGGGAGACAGTCCCGGAGGCGCCTCAATGCGACCTTCCGGACTCCGGGAGCAGAGGGAGCAAGGCTCCCGAGGGCTTCGAGATCGGCCCTCAGCCGAACTCCGTGCTGGAACCTCCAGTGGTTCCGGACTCGGGCGGGCGGCCTCCTTCCAAGAGGGGCAAGACGCATGTGCCGGTGACCTCTGTCCATCCAGAGGCACCGGACAATTTACTGGGAGCACTTCGCAGCGCTTCCATTGAAGAAGAGCACCGCATTATTATGAGTGCGGTGGTCCAGAAGGATCAGTCCGCCAAGAGCGGACCGACTGAAGCCTGTGCTATCCTTCTAACAGGCTTTGAGGTAAGTTTTTGAAATATAGGAGAAATATTACCGCATAGACAGTAGCCCCTGATGCTCTATTCGGTGTTCACAAAGAAAAGCCGAATAGAGGATCAAACAATATTGTAGGAGTCTAATATAAGTATGTCTATATGCGTATGCAGGCTTCGCTGTTGGCCTCTGCCGCACTGACTGTGGAGGTCACTGCACTGAAGCAGGACCTTAAAGGGTCCAAGGAAGAGCTCGGCCTTGCCAAGAGGTAGCTCGAGGAGAACAAAGTAAGTAGTACCTAGTCTATGGATCTATATAAAAGGAAAGCGATTGCAAAATGATAGGATTATCGTAAATTTTCCAGGGGCCACGACCGAGGTGGCGACCCTGAAGCAAGCGCTATCCGAGGGCGAAAACAAAGCGGCCAAGGAGCGCACCGAGCGGGAGAGGCATGAGGCACGGGTGGGCGAGGTGTAGCAAGAGCTCCACGCTCTCGTGACGATGCACGAGGTGCTCGAGCATGACTTGAAGACGCGAGAGTCCGAGCTTGCCACGGCCCTTGAGAGTGCAAAGAGTGCCAAGGCCGAAGCCCAAAAGGCCCTCCAGGAGATTGATGCGATGAAGAAGATAGCAGCGGGTAAGGCATTCTATATGCAAAGTAAGCATGTGAAAGTAAATTACTTGTTACTTACCCTAATCCGGAGCTCTCCAGGAGCATTCGCAGATTTTCCCCACAGCATGTCGGATGCCGCAAAATTTTACTGGGCCGAGGAGGGAAGCTCGACGGAGAAGTTGTTCTGGGCCCAGTATACTGGGACCGAACACCCAGTACCTATGAGCGACCAGCTAAAGCAGTTGGTCGAGCTACACAAGGCGGCCGAACAGGCCATGAAGGGCTTGATAGTCCGAATGTGGCCTGGCAACGCCCTTCCCAACAGCTACTTCCGCTTGGTGAGGCGGCTTGTGGATGCCTGCCCACGGCTGGAAGTTATCAAGCGGTCCGTTTGCATCGAAGGTGCACGCCGGGCTTTCACCCGTGTGAAGGTACAATGGGCCAAGCTGGACGCCGTGAAGCTGGTCAAGGAAGGGCCGCCGGAGGGCAAGGATCATCGCCACCCCGAGATGTACTATGAGGGTGTCCTGAAGGGTACCCGTCTCGTAGCGGATTAGTGTACGAAAGATATAATATTTCAGTGAACTGGCTCGTGTAATCCTGTATTCATGAAAACTTGTTCATATGCGCTATGCAATGCTTGTTTGAATTTAAAATATTACCTTCTGTTTGGCTGTTTATCAAATCTGAGAGATGGCTAGTCGTCAGCTTCTGCCCCCATGACACGAGTGCTGGGGTGTTCGGGATAAACCTGAGCACTCTCGCTCCCATTTTTGGGTCCTTCGAGGGAGGTGCTCAGCACAACGAACAAGGCAATCGGACTGTAATGCGTTATCACTCTCACTTAGCCATAGAATTCTATAATTTTAAATTTCGGGGAAGCCCCTAGTATTCGAAAGGCCGAATCTGGGGCGCGATACACGCCTTAAGCCGTACAGGGCCGACTCCTCGCTCTAAGCGGCATAAGTCTTTAAGGACTCGAAAACCTCTTGAACAACGACCAGTCTCTCGCCTTATCATGATAGTCAGTTTTAGCTTTCTCTACTGAGGTGCTTAGCCCAGCAGAACTGGGGCACAATCGCAGTAGTTCTCCCTGTGCTACCTTAGCCGATATAGCGGAACGTAAGGTACCAAAACATGGGAGCCGGGCAAACCCAACTATTGACCCAAGACATGATTCGGAGTTGATGCATATAATGCTATAAGTTCGGGGTGCCGCACTGTCGAAAGTGTTCGGACTTCTCACGCCGTATTGTGGGGTATGCTTAAGCCCCTAGCGTATTGGACGTACCAGAGTGTACGGGTTCTGGATGTTACGAATGAACATAAATGAACATATATATATATATATATAAGAATGCAATAAAAGCCTTAACGCAATGCATTGTTTATTAAAAAACGTGTGTTACAGCAGAATGATACAGGTAGTGCGATAAGCAAAAAGTAGGACTATGTCCCCTCCAAGGGCAAGCTGAGGAATAATATTACGGCAAGTATTTCACTCGTTATCGTAATCCACCTGGGAGTTCCGTGGTGTGATGTAGCTTCCTGCCTACTTGGTTGCTGCATCATGTGTTCGGCAATCATGCTACCGGACAGGGTTTCCAGAGATTAAGGTCCTGAAAGAGAAAAATAATAAAGCAGGAAGCCCCTAGTGCGGTTTAAGCCGTGTCTTGAAGCGTGCCATAATCATGCCCCCTCCCTACCTGTGCCCATGGTATTTTAATTCGTAATTATGTACGCATGTCGGTGGGAACAACACCTATGGGATCACAAGAATCCCTACTGTGGTTAGCGGGGCGCGGGGTCGTGAGAAGAGCGGATCTAACAGGTAGCACACGGTTCGTTTATCTAGGTTCGGGCCGCGAGGATGCGTAAAACCCTACTCCTGCTTTGGTGGATTGTATATCTGTGTTCTTGAGTTAGCTATGGGGCGTGAGGAGCTCCAAAATGCTGAATCCTTATCCTGGTCGCCTTGGGCCTCCTTTTATAAAAAAGGGGTTTCCACAGTGCCACACAGGAGGTGGAAAGGGTATCGTGATGCGAGGTTATCCCTCGCATTACATGACAAGGTGTATTTAATGCGTCTTGCCTAGGTGTCCTTGCTTTATCAGGGACGGGGGAGAAACATATCTCGTCCATCGTCGCTCCTTCTTGTGTTGACATGCGCCCTGGCTAGCGACGCCTGCGATGCCATGTAGGTAGGCAGGCAGCTGAGGTGGCACAGTTGTGGGTCTTCACAAAGATCTGCATGCCGCCACGCAGGTGGCTGCCCAGCTGGTTGGGTCGGCAGCTGCATACGTGTAGTGGTGGAGGTTTAGTCGGTGTGGGCCTGATGGTGGCCCCGTGGGTGTCCCCGGGAAGGGCCTTGCCGGGGCCCCGGCAAGGGTCTTGCCGAGGCGCCTGCTGTCATCCCCGGCAAGGCGCTTGCCGGGGGCCTTGTGGTCTTCCTCGGCTCGGATCCCGCCAAGGGTTGTCGTCTCCTTAGTGCGTATCTGATCTTGAATGTCTTTACAAAGATCTGCATGCCGCCACGGGGATGTCTCCCGAATCCTTGCCCTTTGGGGGCAGTGGACTCAAGGCTGATTTGCTCCATAGGCGCGGGACGAGTCGCCGCGGCAAGGGTCTTGCCGGGGCTGCTAGAACTGTCTCCCGGCAAGGATCTTGCCGGGGGAGTCTACTTCGTCCCCTTTGCTCTTCATGGTCTTGGCCTTGGCGTCGTAGTTCTCTTGAGATTCGGTCTTACCCTGGCTCACCTCCCTTGCCTTGCTTGGTGTGGTGGTGCCCGTGGCTCAGACTGCCCGTGCACAGTTATAGGGGTACAAAAAGTGTACCCCTCTTTTTGTACACCGACAGGAGCGCCCGGGCCTGGGCCACACATAAGCGCAACGCGTTGTTGGGCTAGGCCCAAAAACGATGCGCAGGCAGGCGGGGCGGTTTTTACCGTGGTAAGGTTCTTCGCGCGCTGCGCTTCCCACGACTCCCGCGCGTGGCGCGGCGTGGGGAGGTGCGTGTGACGTGGGCAGCATGCGTGGGGTTGGTTCCCACGGGCATGCGTCACACCATAGTTAATGTGAAAGGAGCCGGCCCGTGTTTTCCCCCATAAAAAGGAATAACCGCGGGCGCGCTGCTCACTTTCTCCTCTTTCCTCGTGCATTTTCCAATCTTAGAGCCGCCGTTTCCTCTCTTCCTTCCTTCCTAAGCTTTCGTCGTCGCCCGCCGTCGTTGCTTCTCCATCCCCCTTCCTCAGCCCTCTAAACTTCTTGGCCGCCATGGCGCCCAAATCCGTCAAGGGCAAGGGGTGGCTAAGGGCGCTGGGACTGTGGAGCCGCCGGAGAGCGCGCTGTCGGGGGACCGGACGAAGTCCGCCTTTTTCTTCCCCTCGACGATTGATGTTCATGAGCTCCGGGCCTCCTTCAGGCCCCTATGGGGAGTGAAGACGGGGGGAGAGAATTCGGGACACCCGGCAACGCGCGTCATTCCTGCTGCTTGCGCCGATCCTGCTCCAAATCGGTATCCCTTTTTCGTCGATTATCTTTCTTGCGGGTTATGCCCCCCTTTCTCCGATTTCTTCTGCGACATTATGCACACCTTTGGCTTTCGCCTCTTGGATTTTACTCTGAATGCGGTGGCGTGCATGGCTTTCTTCGCGCATCTTTGAGAAGGCTTTGCCGGGGTGCTGCCCAACACGGCGCTCTTCCGCCATTATTTCTTCCCTCGGATCCAGCCGGGAGGTGTCGTCTCTGGTTGCGTCACCTGGATCCCAAGTTCCAAGAGGGCGTACCCGGATGGTGCCGTGAAGGAGAGGTGGGAGGAATGGCGTGGCCAGTGGTGCTGGATTGAAGATGAAGACCCGCCGGAATTCTGCATGGTCCGCCGAGTGCCGCCGGTCTGCGGCAGCGATTGGAGTGATGTCGACGTCGCCGACGGGAGGCTCACTGTCGCCACCACCAGGATTCTCCGGCTCACCCGGGCTGGACTCACCCTTGAGATGATCGGGGCGGACTTCATTCGTCGCCGGATCGCCCCGTTGCACAACAAGGGGAGGCCAGCCTGGCTTTTTACGAATTCGGCTGACATTATGCGACTCCGCCCCGGCCTCGACCACAAGTTCACGGTGTTGGCGCATGCCCACTTCTGCCAGCGGCTTTTCCAGCTTGATGTGGGGCGCGATGGCGATGTCGAACGGACCGGCAAGGCCGCGAGGGCTGCCGCAAAGGTTGGAAAGGCCCTCAAGGGGCCGTTTTTCAAGCTGCCAGCGGGGGTGGTCCCGTTGTGCAACAATCCACGTCAGTCCGAGATCATCGCCATGATGCCGGACTGTAATGTGCACGGCCCTGTCCCGTGCTGGAAGGAGCCGAACGACGCGGATGTGCAGCAATTCTTTGACACCCTGATTGAGGTGTATGTCAATGCTAACGTTGAGCGGTGGCTTGTCATGGACACCACCCAGGCAGAGCTGGACTACATCGCCACTAGGGCGAGGGAGGCACAACTTGCCATGGAGGCTGGCAGCGCCAGGGGTGTGGAGGACAAGGCCACAACGGCTGCGGAGGAAGAGGAGCTCACCCGGTGGGCGGCGGCCTCCGGGGAGGTCAGCAGCGCCGACACTGGAGTTTCGCTCGTCGAAGACGCGGCCGACGAGTCGTCGTCGGAGGAGGACGTGGCGGCGGGCTCGACGCCAACCAGGGGAAGAGGGTGAATCCTGCGGCGGGCTGGCTCCGGCGAGCCGGTCCGGCCCGGCAGGGCTACGCGACCTCAATTGACCCTAGAGGGGTCTGTGCGTCACACAAGGGCCACGGCAGCCAAGAGGCTGACGAAGGCCACTAAGAAGAAGAAGACAACAGCCCCTTCCTCATCTGGCGCGCACAAACCCCGCCGTCTTCGCCTCCTCCGGCAGATGTCGACTCGGATGTTGATGCGGAGGTCACTTTTGATCTCGGGCCTCTCAGCCCGAAGAGGAAAAGGAAAGTGGTGGAGGAAGAGGAGATAGATGACGAGTAAGTACTCTGTTCCTTACTTCCATTTCCGTTGCTCTGAATTAAGTCACTCATCTTGATCCGTTTTTGCTTTTGCAGGGATGCAGAGACGTTGGCCCAAAGGGTGAAGAGGGCCAAAGCCTTGGCGGGCGTCCAGCCCCCGACCAGTGCTTCAGAGTCGCCACTGGTGGTGCTAAGCAGCCCGGACAGTAGCCCCCAGCACAGCCCCCAGCGTAAGTTCGTCACCCTCCTCTTATCGACATGTGGTAGGTGTTAGATGCTATGGTGTTGACCTTGTCGGGTTTGCAGGAGGGGAGCGGCAGCAGGAGGAGCCTCAGAGGGCTACCCCCAACACACCACCCCCATCGACTACGCCGCCACGAGGGGCATCCCCGACAAGGGCATCAAGCACGGAGCCCACACCCATGGAGGAAGAGGGGAACTTGGGCGCTGGTGACTCTGCCACGGTGCTGAATGCTGGCGGGGAGGGGACTTCTGCTTCACAGCCTGGCACTGGTGAGTGGCCTGTCCTCCGTCTCTGTTTTTCCCTTATTCTTTTTCTTGGCTTCAATGCTCCCATTACTACCCAGGCCCTCCTTCAATAGGTATGGAGGACGTGGATACTGTTGTTGGGAACATTGCTGAGGAGGCCGCCAGGGATGCTGACGAGGTCACCAAGGATGCTGCCGAGGACACCGCTGCGGGGGCCGTCAAGGCGACTAGCGAGGCTTCTGCCGAGGGCGCCAATGGTGGGCCTGCCGGGGAAGCCGGCAAGGCCACTGCCGAGGAAGAGGTGGTTGATGATCAGCCTCCCTCCTCCTCAACCTCGGGCCCCGGCAGATATCTGAAGGTGGGCGACGATCTTTTCGTCCATCTCCCAGGGGCGTCAAGTTCCCGGGCGCCCGCCGAAGCGGAAGTCTTTGACGGCGAGGTGCTTGCCGCCACCAGGCTCGAGGTTGTCGACGAGCCGGACATTGGCGGTGATGGTTCTCCAGAAGAGCAGCTTTTCCGCGCTATGGGGGCCAACTTCCGAAAACTCCAGGCGCTCTACCGTGTCCGTCTGGACAAGGTTAAGTCCAGGACGGCAACGATGGACCAGGCGGAGGTGGATTTCAAGGCGCGCGTTGCTAAGACGCGGACCTGGTTCCACCAGACTCGCAAGGAGCAGAGGGCCTTTCAGGAGGAATTGGCCAAGCGTAATGTCGAGCTCACCATGAAGATGGCTGACGTCGAGAAGGCCCAGAAAAGGCAGCGAACTTGGCTGCCGCGACCGAGGCCGTCCGGAACCAGCATCAAGCCGCACTAGATTCCCAGGAAGAGGACGTCACAGTGCGTGAGGCGAAGCTTGCCGCAGCGCTCCGTGGCAAGGATGAGGAGCTCGAGGCCCTTGTCGTGCGGCGGACTCGCGAGCTGGAGCAGAGGCACAAGGAGGCACTCGATGCCCAGGCTCTGGCCCATGCCGGCAAAGTAAGGGAGTTGGAGGTGGAGCAGGACGAGCTGAAGGAGCAGGCCCTCAAGCTGTCCAACGAGAAGAGCACACTCAACAGCGCCTTGGTGGAGGCGCAATGAGCGGTCATCAGCACGGCTGGGGAGCTCTCCGAAGCGCAAAACTCCGTCAGAGATCTCAAGCTGAAGCTGGAGGATCTCGAGAAGATGTTGTCAGAGAGCAGGGCTTGGGAGGAGACCTTGACCAGGAGTTTGGAGGAGGAGAAGCAGCTGCGGGTGAACGAGGCCGCCTCCCACCAGGAATATGTGGCGGGCGAGAACAAATGGATCAGCCGTCTGGAGGACATCGCCGGCAGGGTCACCTCGCAGTTGGCCACCATGGGGATGCCAAACGTGAGGTACTCCCCTGAGCGCAGTGGGACCATCAACACCAAGCTGACCCTATTCTTCGAGGGCGTCCTTGGAGCCTTGGCTTATCTTCACTCCAACCGAGCGGCCACGTTGGCCGGGGGAGCCCGGCGACTTTGCCGGGGGGTCATGTAACGCCCTCGATGCGGCTATATCTCCTACGTGTCGAAGCACGACTTAGAGGCATAACCGCATTGAAAGCAATGTCGCAAGTAAGGCATTCTTCACAACAACCCATGTAAATAGATAATAAAAGGGGAAGGTACATAGTTAGCTTACATTCGCCACGTCAAACAAAGTACATAAATAGCATTACATCATCCAATCACTCATGGCCCGACTACGGTTCCAAAATAAAAGATCAACCCAACATGCGACACGGTCCCGATCGCCCCAACTGGGCACCACTACTGATCATCAGGGAAAGACACATAGTAACAGCGTGAGTCCTCGTCGAACTCCCACTTGAGCTCCAGCGCATCATCTAGAGCGGAGTCATCAGGCCCTGCACCTGGTTTGGAAGTAATCTGTGAGCCACAGGGACTCAGCAATCTCGCACCCTCGCGATCAAGACTATTTAAGCTTATAGGTAAGGCAAGGTAAATATGTGGAGCTGCAGCAAGCGACTAGCATATATGGTGGCTAACCTGTTCAATAAAGAGAGCGAGAAGAGGAGGCAAAGCACGAACGAAGAACTAGAGAACGAACTATGGCAAACATTAATCCAACACCGTGTTCACTTCCTGGACTCTTCCGAGAAGAGACCATCACGGTAACGCACATAGTTGATTCATTTTAATTAAGTTAAGGTTCAAGTTATATACAACCGGACATTAACAAATTCCCATCTGCCCATAACCGCGGGCACGGCTTTCAAAAGTTCAAATCCCTGCAGGGGAGTCCCAACTTAGCCCATGACAAGCTCTCACGGTCAACGAAGGATATACCTTCTAGCGGGAAGACCCGATCAGACTCGGTATCCCGGTTCTACAAGACACTTCGACAAGTTAAAACAAATTCAGCAACACCGCCCGAATGTGCCGACAAATCCCGATAGGAGCTGCACATATCTCGTTCTCAGGGCACACTCAGATGAGACTAGCTAGGAGTAAAACCAAACCTCAAGTTGCCCCGAGGTGGCCCCGCAGGCAGCTCAGTCGGACCAACACTCAAAGGAGCACTGGCCCAGGGGGGGTTTAAATAAGATGACCCTTGGGCTCCGGAAACCCAAGGGAAAAAGAGGCTAGGTGGCAAATGGTAAAACCAAGGTTGGGCATTGCTGGAAGAGTTCTATTCAAGGCGATTTGTCAAGGGGTTCCCATTATCACCCAACCGCGTAAGGAACGCAAAATCCGGGAACATAACACCGATATGACGGAAACTAGGGCGGCAAGAGTGGAACAAAACACTAGGAAAGAGGCTGAGCCTTCCACCCTTTTGCCAAGTATATAGATGCATTAAGATAACAAGATAATATAATGATATCCCAACAAGTAAACAATGTTCCAACAAGGAACGATCTCCAATCTTCACCTGCAACTAGCAACACTATAAGAGGGGCTGAGGAAAGCGGTAACATAGCCAATCAATGGTTTGCTAGGACATGGTGGGTTAGAGGTTTGACATGGCAATTTGGGAGGCATGATAAGCAAGCTATAGGCATCGTAGCATATGCATAGCAAAAGAGCGAGCATCTAGCAAAGCAAAGATAGATGTGATTTCGAGGGTATGATCATCTTGCCTGCAAAGTTGTCAGAGTTGACTGGATCCTCGAAAGCAAACTCAACGGGCTCCTCGTTAGCGAACTCGTCTCCCGGCTCTACCCAAACAAGACAAACAAGCAAGAGGAACACAATCAACCACGTGCAAAGCTCAAACAACATGATGCAAACATGGTATGCTATGCGGGATGCGGTATGTGATGCATATGCAAGATTTGATAAGGAATGAAGGAACCTGGCCTCAACTTGGAAAACCAAGTGTGCCACTAGAAAGGTGAGGTGATTTCGGTTGAAATCAATATAAAGATCACCGGAATCGGATACACGGTTAGGAAATGGCAAGCAATTCAAATATGGCAATGGTCTGCGATAAACAGCAAGTAGCCATCTAAATGCAACAAGTTAATTATGATACAGCACACAAACAATGCAAAAAAATACATGGATGGGATCCATTCATGATGCTTAACAAAAGATGAACACTAAGCTACAGCCAATTCATCCATTAACAGGTTCAAACAAGCATGGAAAAAGTGTAATTGATAAACGGGTTTCAGACTTTGTGAAATTAACACAAGCCTGGAATTTCAGATCAGGTAGCACACTTTGGAGCAAGAAAACTATATGCTACAGGAACTTAACATGGCAAAGCAAGGCATGGCATGGAGCTACTCAAATAGCTTAACAAAAGTCCCTTAGTGACCTTGAGCCAAAAGGGATCAGAAAATACAATTGCAAGCATGTGAACATGGAAAAAACATAATCAGATCTCAGACTTAGAGAAAAACTGGAGCATGCAAATCAGATTAATCAAGTAGGCATGTTTACGAGCTCGATGCACTCACTACAGAGCAAGGCATGACAAACTAAGCATACACCCATCAAGAATACATATTATATAAGCTAGACATGGCAAGAACAATAACATAGCATGCACGGATCAACACAACATCCTCGGCAAAATCGCTAACAAGTAGACAATCTGCCCAGATTCACGAAATAGCAAAAGTAGAGCTCGATTGACTCAAGCTAGGCTGCTCCATAATGCAAACAAAGGCATGGATGGATAGATCACCACAAGATTAACAAATCATCCTTACTGATCATCCTCAAAAGAGGCACGGATCACTAGGAAACAACATGAACATATGGCATATTGATAAAAACAGATCAAGGACTTAGTGAAATTGCTAAGTCCCTGAAATCAGCATTAACGAATGCATCACTTTGCAAGCTTGTGCTAGTCACCACACACATCAAAAAATACATGGATAGCACCTCTGTAAAGATGACAAAGCATATAACAAAACTCATGTAGAGCTCAGGGGCATATCATGCACACAATAATCATGGCAAAAATGACAAAAGCTATTTGGTGCAGTAGATCTGACAATTAACTCAAATAGCACTCTTCCAACAGCATTTCGGGCATCAAGATGATCTCAAATGAAAATGATGTAATGAGATGAAATGATATATTCGCTGAGACGAACATTTTGATATGCTACATGCCCAAAACGGATCTACGGATGCAAAGTTATGGCACGATGAACATAGCAAAATAATTAGGTTTAGGGACGAGAAAGTCAACCGAGGAGATATTTTCCAGATCTAGATCCGGTGCGGCACGCTTTTCGAGGATCGCCGGAGTCGAAGCTCGAGGTCGCCGGAGTGGTGGCCGAACGACAAGGGAGGACGGAGAGGTGCCGGACCGGCGAGGCGGCGGCCGGAGCGAGCAGGCGCGGCCCTCGGCGGGGTCGACGAGGATGGAGTCGGCGGCCGGGGCGGCGCTGGTGGCCGGACCTCGCACGGCCTCCGAGGCGTGCGGTGGGGCTGGCTGGCTCGGTCGCAGCGGAGGATGGCGGCGGCGGGCGAGGCGCGTGCGGCAGAGCGGCGAGGGAGCGGGCGGGGCCTGCCGGGCCCGCGGGCCGGGGGCGCGGACCGGGTACGGGCGTCCGAGTGGTCGGCCGGAATGTCCGTCTGGCGCGTCCGGCGGCGGCGGAGGTGGATCTAGGGTTTTCGGGGAAGAAGAACGTGGATTTCGGAGAGGGGCTATATATAGGCATAGGAGGAGCTAGGAAGTGTCCAAATGAGGTGCGGTTTTCGGCCACGCGATCGTGATCCAACGCTCTAGATGATGGAGAGGGTATTGGTGGTTTGGACAAAGTGGAGGGGTGTGGGCTGCAACACACATGAGGCCTTCTCGGTCCCTCGGTAACCGTTGGAGCACCAAACGAAGTCCAAATGGTACGAAACTTGACAGGCGGTTCTACCGGTAGTAAACCAAGGCCGCTTGGCAAGTCTCGGTCCAATCCGGAAATGTTTAACCCCCACACATGAAAAGAAGGTAGAAATGACCACCGGAGGAGAACAGAGCGCCGGAATGCAAAACGGACAACGGGGAAAATGCTCGAATGCATGAGACGAACACGTATGCAAATGCAATGCACATGATGACAGGATATGAGATGCATGACAGCGACAACAACACACGGAGACAAAAACCCGAACCAGAGAAAATAAAATAACTTAGCGCCAGAAACGGCAAGAGTTGGAGTACATATTAGGTAAATTACATCTGGGGTGTTACAACACTCCACCACTACGAAAGGATCTCGTCCCGAGATCTAGGACTGAAGAACGCCGGGTACTCAGAACGGAGGTGATCCTCGCGTTCCCAGGTGGCTTCACGGTCGGAATGGTGTGACCACTTGACTTTGAGGAATTTGATTGACTTATTGCGAGTCTTGCGTTCAGTCTCTTCAAGAATAGCAACGGGGTGCTCACGATAAGAGAGATCTTCTTGGAGATCAATGTCTTCGAAGTTGACGGTGCGGTCAGGAGTCTTGAAGCACTTGCGGAGCTGAGAGACATGGAACACGTCGTGCACATTTGCAAAGTTTGAAGGAAGCTCGAGTTGATAGGCGAGATCGCCTCTCTTGCTGACGATCTTGAAAGGTCCCACGTATCTAGGGGCAAGCTTCCCTTTGATACCGAAGCGACGAGTACCTTTCATTGGAGAGACGCGGAGGTAAACATGATCTCCGATCTCGAAAGCAAAATCATGGTGCTTACTATCATAGTAGCTCTTCTGGCGCGATTGCGCTGCTTTGAGGTTATCTCGAATGACTTTACACATTTCCTCTGCCTCTGTGATTAAGTCATTTCCCAGAAGTTGACGTTCACCGGTTTCAGACCAGATGAGAGGGGTACGGCACTTCCTGCCATACAGAATTTTGAATGGGGCCTTGCCCGAACTTGCTTGAAAACTATTGTTGTAGGAGAATTCAGCGTATGGAAGACAATCCTCCCACTTCATGCCGAAGGAGATCACACAAGCCCTTAGCATATCTTCGAGAATCTGATTGACACGCTCGACTTGACCGCTAGTTTGAGGATGGAAAGTTGTGCTGAAGCGGATGTTGGTGCCCATGGCTTTCTGAAAAGACTCCCAAAACTTGGAGGTAAAGATGCTGCCACGGTCTAAAGAGATCACCTGTGGAATACCGTGCAGCGAGACAATTCGAGAGGTATAGAGCTCCGCCAATTGAGCTGCAGTGATTGACTCTTTGATAGGTAGAAAGTGAGCCACTTTAGTGAGTTTGTCGATGACAACGAATATAGCATCATTGCCACGCTTGGACTTTGGAAACCCAGTCACGAAGTCCATCTCAATGTGGTCAAACTTCCATTCTGGAATGGCAAGAGGTTGGAGGAGACCAGCTGGCCTTTGGTGTTCTGCCTTCACTCTTCTGCAGACATCACACTCATTCACGAACTGAGCAATCTCGCGCTTCATTCGAGTCCACCAATAAGCCTGCTTGAGGTCCTGATACATCTTCGTGCTCCCAGGGTGGATGGAGAGGAGTGAATTGTGAGCCTCGTTCATGATCACTTTACGAAGATCACCTTTGGGCACAACAATACGATCCTCGAAGAAGAGAGTATCCTTGTCATCAAGGCGGTAGCACTTGTACTTGGGTTGACTCTTGGCAATCCCAATCTTCACCTTCTTCACCATAGCATCAAGAAGTTGAGCCTCGCGAATCTGGTCTTCCAAGGTAGGAGAGACTTGAAGGTTGGCGAGGAAACCTTGAGGAACAACTTGCAGATTGAGTTTGCGGAAAGCTTCACAAAGCTCGGGTTGATAAGGCTTGAGAATCAGACTGTTGCAATAAGCCTTCCTGCTCAATGCGTCAGCAATCACATTGGCCTTGCCTGGAGTATACTCGATACTCGGATTATACTCTTGAATCATTTCGACCCATCGAGTCTGCCTGAGGTTGAGATTAGGCTGAGTGAAGATGTACTTGAGACTCTTGTGGTCAGTGAAGATGTCCACTTTTCTTCCCAATAAGAGATGTCTCCAAGTCAAAAGAGCATGCACAACTGCCGCCAACTCGAGGTCATGAGTGGGGTAGTTCTTCTCGTTGGGCTTCAACTGGCGAGAGGTATAAGCCACAACTTTCTTCTCTTGCATCAACACTGCACCAAGACCTTGAAGAGAGGCATCGCAGAAGACCTCGAACGGTTTGGATTCATCAGGAGGAGTCAGAACTGGAGCAGTGACCAATTTCTCTTTCAAAGTGTTGAAAGCGATGTCACATTCCGGAGACCAAACGTACTTGACGTGCTTCTGGAGAAGGTTTGAAAGAGGCTTCGCGATCTTTGAAAAGTTCTCAACGAACCTTCGACAGTAGCTTGCGAGACCGAGGAAGCTACGGAGTTGCTTCACGTTCTGAGGTGGTTCCCAATTCACAATTGCAGACACCTTCTCAGGATTCACCGCAATGCCCTTGGCAGAGATGATATGCCCAAGATAAAGAACCTCATCGAGCCAAAATTCGCACTTGGAGAACTTGGCGTAGAACTGGTGTTCCCTGAGCTTATCGAGCACCAAACGCAAGTGCTTGGCATGATCTTCCTTGTTCTTCGAAAAGACCAGAATGTCGTCGAGATAGACCAAAACAAAGTCATTTGTGTAGGCATTGAAGATGAAGTTCATCATGCGAGAGAAAGTCGGAGGAGTGTTGACGAGGCCAAAAGACATGACAGTGTATTCATAAGAATCATAGCTTGTTCTGAAAGCCGTCTTGGGAATATCTTGCTCACGGATTCGAATCTGGTGATAACCCATACGGAGATCAAGCTTGGAGAATACTTGGGCACCTTTTAGTTGTTCGAAAAGCTCGTTGATGTTGGGAAGTGGGTACTTGTTCTTGATTGTCTTCTTGTTCAATGGACGGTAGTCAACACAAAGTCGGTCCGTTCCATCCTTCTTCTTCACAAAAAGTACTCCACAACCCCACAGAGAAGAACTAGGTCGGATAAGACCCATTCGTTCTTGAATATCGAGTTGCTTCTTCAGCTCCTTCAACTCTTCAGGTCCGAGCTTGTAAGGACGTTTGCACACCGGTTCTATGCGAGGCTCAAGATCGATGACGAATTCAACTGGTCGGTGCGGAGGCATTCATGGAAGCTCTTCTGGAAAGACGTCTTGATATTCACAAACAACTGGAATTTGAGAGATAGCATCCAGTTCACCCTTCTCACTGAGAGAAAACAGACGAATGGTATTATCCCGAGCAGCAAAGACAATTACATCCTCAGACGAATGAGTCAATTGAATCTGCCTGGCTGCACAATGAAGCTGAGCCTTGTGCTCAGAAAGCCAGTCCATTCCGAGAATAAGTCAATATCCGAGTTACCAAGAACCATTGGGGAAGCCAGAAACTTGAAATCACCCATCATGATAGAAATATCCGGAACCATCATACTAGAACTCAGACGCTTAGCCGGAGAGACGACTTGCATAGCTCTAGGTAATGCCTTAGTACTAAAATTGTTCTCCGATGCAAATGGGAATGACATGAAGGAATGCGATGCACCAGAGTCAAAAAGTACTTTTGCAGGAACATCGTTAACAGGAAGGTTACCCATGATGACATCTGATGAGTCCTCTGCCTGAGCTGCATTCAGCATGTTGACCTTGGCGTGCTTGGGGTTATGCTTGACCACAGCTGTACTTGCCGATCTCACAGGAGGAGGAGGGAGACGCCTCTGGTTGAAGCATTTGTTGGCATAGTGACCCTTCTGTTGGCACTTGTTGCACGTGACCTCTGAAAGCGGACGGTGATACGGAGCACTCGATCTTGGAGCTTGAGACGAAGTCTTGTTCTGAAAGCCAGGGTTGGGTGGGTGGGAAGATCCACTGCCACCTTTGCTCTTCTGCTGATACGGCTGATGGAACGGAGGAGGAGGAAGCCAATACTTCTGCTGCTTGGCCACTTGAGTAGAGGAAGAAGGAGTAGCATCTCTGACTCGCTTCTTGGAAGCATCACACTTCAGTTGAGCAGCCTCTTGCTTCAATGCCATGTTGTAGAACTCATCGTACCTCAAGGGCTCAAAGAGAACAAGAGCTAGCTGGATTTCTTCTCTGAGACCACCCCTGAACTGGTATATCATGCTCTTCTCATCAGGGACGTCCTGCTTAGCAAAGCGGGCGAGCTTCTGAAACAACTTGTTGTAGTCATAGACAGACAAAGAGCCTTGCTTCAGGTTGCGGAATTCCTCACGCTTGCTTTCAACCACGCTCTGAGGAATATGATGAGCTTTGAAGTCTTGACGGAATTCATCCCAGGTAATCACACGGCCTCCTCTGGAATCTTTGTACTGCTGGAACCATTCTGCAGCTTGGTCTTTGAGTTGGAAGGAAGCGAACTTGACAAAGTCCTCAGGCCTGACGTTACTGCACTCGAAATGCTTGCACAAGTCCACGAGCCAATCGTCAGCATCAGTTGCCTCAACACAATTGCTGAAGGTCTTTGGCTGGTTAGCAAGGAACTGGTTGAGTGTAGCAAAGTGATTCTGATTGTTGCCTTGGTTGCCTTGGTTCGCTTGATTGCGCTCTTGAAGAATTTGCATGATCAACTGCGTGTTTGCATTGGTAGCGGCCATCACAGCTTGCCATGCCTCCGGAGGAGGGGGAGGTGGTGGCGGATCCTGATTCTAATTCTGATTGTTGCTCTTAGCGGGAGCCATCCTAAAGAGGGCGACATCCGTTAGCACATTGACAGATAAAATTGAAGCTGAAGCAAGCGGGTTGAAATTGCAACATATAGTCTTCACATCCGAACATAAGAACGAATGCATTCCACTTGAAATGGTCTCCTATCCATAAATTGAGAAGCCACTTAGAATTTAGGTAGAGGAATAAATCAACAAGGTACGGAGCAAGAACGAATACTCGGTAAAGATCACCCAATCTCAAACCAAATATCCGTGGAAGAAGAACTAGGGATACAAGAATTCCCACCTATGAAACTCCCGAACCTTTCCGGTTATGCAATCAGGTGTTGGGGATACAGGGGAAGCATAATATCTCACCCAAATCTAGCAAATCCTACATCCAGCTGTATCCATCCTTCAACACATAACCGAGAAAAACTTCGGAAACCATCTACCTCAACCTTCGAAAAGCATCCGTTATACAAGTTATGGCAATACTCCCGAACTCCCGCCCCAGTACTGGGTGGCGTCGAGGTTATCTCACCAACAACTGCATAAAAGAGATTTTCGATGTCGGCGAACTAAACTCAGGTATTCCAGAACTGCAACGATAAAATTGTGACGACAACACCTCGGAGCTCAACTCCCCGGGACACTGCCACAACCCCTAAATGACAGGAGGCACCAAGAACAATGTTCTCGTCACATAACCATCGGAATGATTCCAAGATACCCGCGTGATCCTAAATTTTTTTAGTGAAATTTGAGAAGAGAAGAGTCAAAACTCTACGTCAGGATGCCTTACCAGAGAGATGAAGGGACTGGGGAGCAAAAAGAATTCCTAAACACTCCGATATATAATTCCTAAATGACTCAAAACATTTTTTCTAGACTCAACAACGGCTGCTAAAAATGATCAAGCAGTTGGGGCTCCTAAGGCCGGGGAAGGCTCTGATTACCAACTTGTAACGCCCTCGATGCGGCTATATCTCCTACGTGTTGAAGCACGACTTAGAGGCATAACCGCATTGAAAGCAATGTCGCAAGTAAGGCAATCTTCACAACAACCCATGTAAATAGATAATAAAAGGGGAAGGTACATAGTTGGCTTACATTCGCCATGTCAAACAAAGTACATAAATAGCATTACATCATCCAATGACTCATGGCCCGACTACGGTTCCAAAATAAAAGATCAACCCAACATGCGACACGGTCCCGATTGCCCCAACTGGGCACCACTACTAATCATCAGGGAAAGACACATAGTAACGGCGTGAGTCCTCGTCGAACTCCCACTTGAGCTCAAGCGCATCATCTGGAACGGAGTCATCAGGCCCTGCATCTGGTTTGGAAGTAATCTGTGAGCCACAGGGACTCAGCAATCTCGCACCCTCGCGATCAAGACTATTTAAGCTTATAGGTAAGGCAAGGTAAATATGTGGAGCTGCAGCAAGCGACTAGCATATATGGTGGCTAACCTGTTCGCAAAAGAGAGCGAGAAGAGAAGGCAAAGCACGAACGAAGAACTAGAGAACAACCTACGGCAAACATTACTCCAACACCGTGTTCACTTCCCGGACTCCGCCGAGAAGAGACCATCACGGTAACCACACAGTTGATTCATTTTAATTAAGTTAAGGTTCAAGTTATCTACAACCGGACATTAACAAATTCCCATCTGCCCATAACCGCGGGCACGGCTTTCGAAAGTTCAAATCCCTGCAGGGGAGTCCCAACTTAGCCCATGACAAGCTCTCACGGTCAACGAAGGATATACCTTCTCCGGAGACATCCGATCAGACTCGGTATCCCGGTTCTACAAGACACTTCGACAAGTTAAAACAAATTCAGCAACACCGCCCGAATGTGCCGACAAATCCCGATAGGAGCTTCACATATCTCATTCTCAGGGCACACTCAGATGAGACATCCTACGAGTAAAACCAACCCTCAAGTTGCCCCGAGGTGGCCCCGCAGTCTACTCGGTCGGACCAACACTCAGAGGAGCACTGGCCCAGGGGGGATTAAATAAGATGACCCTCGGGCTCCAGAAACCCAAGGAAAAAAGATGCTAGGTGGCAAATGGTAAAACCAAGGTTGGGCATTGCTGGAAGAGTTTTATTCAAGGTGATTTGTCAAGGGGTTCCCATTATCACCCAACCGCGTAAGGAACGCAAAATCCGGGAACATAACACCGATATGACGGAAACTAGGGCAGCAAGAGTGGAACAAAACACTATAGGCCGAGCCTTCCAACCTTTACCAAGTATATAGATGCATTAAGATAACAAGATAATATAATGATATCCCAACAAGTAAACAATGTTCCAACAAGGAACGATCTCCAATCTTCACCTGCAACTAGCAACGCTACAAGAGGGGCTGAGCAAAGCGGTAACATAGCCAATCAATGGTTTGCTAAGACATGGTGGGTTAGAGGTTTGACATGGAAATTTGGGAGGCATGATAAGAAATTAGTAGGCATCGTAGCCTAGGCATAGCAAAAGAGCGAGCATCTAGCAAAGCAAAGATAGAAGTGATTTCGAGGGTATGATCATCTTGCCTACAAAGTTGTCAGAGTTGACTGGATCCTCGAAAGCATACTCAACGGGCTCCTCATTAGCGAACTCGTCTCCCGGATCTACCCAAACAAGACAAACAAGCAAGAGGTACACAATCAACCACGTGCAAAGCTCAAACAACATGATGCAAACATGATATGCTATGCGGGATGCGATATGTGATGCATATGCAAGATTTGATAAGGAATGAATGAACCTGGCCTCAACTTGGAAAACCAAGTGTGCCACTGGAAAGGTGAGGTGATTTTGGTTGAAATCGATATAAAGATCACCGGAATCGGATGCACGGTTTGGAAATGGCAAGCAATTCAAATATGTCAACGGTCTGCGATAAACAGCAAGTAGTCATCTAAATGCAACAAGTTAATTATGCTACAGCACTCAAACATGGCAACAAAATACATGGCAGGGATCCATTCATGATTCTTAACAAAAGATGAACACTGAGCTACGGCCAATTCATCCATTAACAGGTTCAAACAAGCATGGCAAAAGTGCAATTGATAAACAGGTTTCAGACTTGGTGAAATTAACACAAGCCTGGAATTTCAGATCAAGTAGCACACTTTGGAGCAAGAAAACTAT
Source organism: Triticum aestivum (assembly GCF_018294505.1). NCBI lineage: Eukaryota > Viridiplantae > Streptophyta > Magnoliopsida > Poales > Poaceae > Triticum > Triticum aestivum. The sequence continues at coordinate 382,124,200 of NC_057812.1, read as the reverse complement.
ATGCTACAGGAACTTAACATGGCAAAGAAAGGCATGGCATGGAGCTACTCAAATAGCTTACAAAAGTCCCTTAGTGACCTTGAGCCAAAAGGGATCAGAAAATACAATTGCAAGCATGTGAACATGGCAAAAACATAATCAGATCTCAGACTTAGAGAAAAACTGGAGCATGCAAATCAGATATCAAGTAGGCATGTTTATGAGCTAGATGCACTCACTACGGAGCAAGGCATGACAATCTAAGCATACACCCATCAAGAATACACATTATATAAGCTAGACATGGCAGGAACAACAACATAGCATGCACGGATCAACTACAACATCCTTGGCAAAATCGCTAACAAGTAGACAATCTGCCCAGATTCACGAAATAGCAAAAGTAGATCTCGATTGACTCAAGCTAGGTTGCTCCATAATTGCAAACAAAGGCATGGATGGATAGAGCACTACAAAAGAGGAACAGATCACTAGGAAACAACATGAACATATGGCATATTGATAAAAACAGATCAAGGACTTGGTGGAATTGCTAAGTCCCTGAAATCAGCATTAACGAATGCACCACTTTGCAAGCTTGTACTAGTCACCACAAACATCACAAAAATACATGGATAGCATATCTAGAAAGATGGCAAAGCATATAACAAAACACATGTAGAGCTCAGGGGCATATCATGCACACATTAATCATGACAAAAATGACAAAAAGTTATTTGGTGCAGCAGATCTGACAATTAACTCAAATTGCACTTTTCCAATAGCATTTCGGGCATCAAGATGAGCTCAAATGAAAATTATGCAATGAGATGAAATGATGTATTCTCTGAGGCGAACATTTTGATATACTACATGCCCAAAATGGATCTACGGATGCAAAGTTACGACACGATGAACATAGCAAAATAATTAGGTTTAGGGACGAGAAAGTCAACCGAGGAGATATTTTCCAGATCTAGATCCGGCGTGGCATGCTTTACGAGGATTGTCGGAGTTGGAGCTCGAGGTCGCCGGAGTGGTGGCCGGACGACGAGGGAGGCCAGAGAGGTGGCCGGACCGGCGAGGCGGCGGCCAGAGCGAGGAGGCGCGGCGCTCGGCGGGGTCGGCGAGGAGGGAGTCGGCGGCCGGGGCGGCGCTGGTGGCCGGACCTCGCGCGGGCCTCCGGCGATGGCGTGCGGCGGGGCTGGCCGGCTCAGTCGCCGGAGCGGAGGATGGCGGCGGCGGGGTGAAGGCGCGGTGTGCGGCAGGAGGCGGCGCTGGGAGCGGGCCGCGGGGCCTGCCTCGGCTGCGCGCGGGTCGGCGGCTGTGACGTGGCGCGACACGAGTAGTCGGCGGCGGGGGCGGACATGTCCGTCCGACGCGGTTTCGTCCGGCGGCGGCGGGGTAGGTGGATCTAGGGTTTTGGGGGAAGAAGAACCCGTGGATTTCGGAGGAGGACCTATTTATAGGCATAGGAGGAGCTACGAGAGTCCAAATGAGGTGCGGTTTTCGGCCACGCGATCGTGATCGAACGCTCTAGATGATGGAGAGGATTTAGGTGGGTTTTGGGCCAAATTGGAAGGGTGTTGGGCTGCAACACACACGAGGCCTTTTTGGTCCCTCAGTTAGCCGTTGGAGCATCAAACGAAGTCCAAATGGTACGAAACTTGACAGGCGGTCTACCGGTAGTAAACCAAGGCCGCTTGGCAAGTCTCGGTCCAATCCGGAAATGTTTAACCCCGACACACGAAAAGAAGGTAGAAATGACCACCGGAGGAGAACGGAGCGCCGGAATGCAAAACGGACAACGGGGAAAATGCTCGGATGCATGAGACGAACACGTATGCAATTGCAATGCACATGATGACATGATATGAGATGCATGACAACGACAACAACACACAGAGACAAAAACCCGAACCCGAGAAAATAAAATCACTTAGCACCGGAAACAACAAGAGTTGGAGTACATATTAGGTAAATTACATCCGGGGTGTTACAGGCCATGACCAAGGTCCTCACCAAGATGGCGTACTGGAATCCCGACCTCGACTTCGATGCCGCGATGGATAGCTTGCTGGATGGTATTGACCTCACGGTGCTCAAGGAGCGCATCAAGCCCGTCATCAACAGCATCGACGAAATCAAGAGGGTGGAAGTCCAGCGCCGGGATTAGGCATCCCGTTCTTCACCGCCGCTGCAGGTTCACGACCAAGACAAATTTCATCTTTAGTTAGAACCGCAGCAATGATGTGATGTAATATAACTTTGCAGTACTTTTGGAATTATGCATGCTATTTTCCTGTTTGTTGCCTCTTTGTACGTCCACCCTACGCCAGCTGGGTAAGCTTGCCGGCGTGGAAACCCAAGGCGACGTCTTGGGGACGGGTCCCCATTGGCCTGCCGGGTGAGCGTGCTGCCGGGTGAGCCACCTTACCACCTTTGACGCAGCCGCTCGAACTTTTGAGTTTGACTCGAGTCAGAGTCGAGAGCCTTGCCAATTGTGGAAGGCTACCCTACCGTTTTCAACGCAGCCATTTGAACTGTTGAGCGGACTCGAAACAGAACGAAGGCATTGCCGATCAAGGAAGGCCCCATTTGCGTACATGTTTCTTTTTGTACAAAGAACGACAGCTCCAAGGATAATAACTTTATATAATAGAATGGAAATATCCGGGGTCCAATGTAACTTAGCTTCGGTTTGTAGTCGCTCGAGCGCTGATCTTCCGGCCTCCTTCCCTCTCCAAGAGCCACGAAGATGAAGGAGTGTTGGGCTGATTCTAGAGCCGATTCTCACAACTGCACCCCCTACCTGGCGCGCCAAAGATGTCGGTGGGAATGACACCTATGGGATCACAAGAATCCCTACTGTGGTTAGCGGGGCACGGGGTCATGAGAAGAGCGGATCTAACAGGTAGCACACGGTTCGTTTATCCAGGTTCGGGCCGCGAGGATGCGTAAAACCCTACTCCTGCTTTGGTGGATTGTATATCTGTGTTCTTGAGTTAGCTTATGGGGCGTGAGGAGCTCCAAAAAGCTGAATCCTTCTCCTGGTCGCCTTGGGCATCCTTTTATAGAAAAAGGGGTTGCCACAGTGGCACATAGGAGGTGGAAAGGGTACAGTGATGCGAGGTTATCCCTCGCATTACATCACAAGGCGCATTTAATGCGTCTTGCCTAGGTGTCCTTGCTTTATCGGGGACGGGGGAGAAACATGTCTCGTCCATCGCCGCTCCTTCTTGTGTCAACACGCGCCCTGGCCAGTGACGCCTGCGATGCCATGTAGGTAGGCAGGCAGCTGAGGTGGCGCAGTGGTGGATCTTCACGAAGATCTGCATGCCGCCACGTAGGTGCCTGCCCAGCTGGTTGGGTCGGCATCTGCATGCGTGCGGTGGTGGAGGTTTAGTCGGCGTGGGCCTGATGGTGGCCCCGCGGATGTCCTCGGGAAGGGCCTTGCCGGGGCCCCGACAAGGGTCTTGCCGAGGCGCCTGCTGTCATCCCGGCAAGGCGCTTGCCGGGGGCCTTGTGGTCTTCCTCGGCTGGGATCTCGCCGAGGGTTGTCGTCTCCTTAGTGCGTATCTGATCTTGAATGTCTTTACAAAGATCTGCATGCTGCCACGGGGATGTCTCCCGAATCCTTGCCCTTTGGGGGCAGTGGACTCAAGGGTGATTTGCTCCGTAGGCGCGGGATGAATCGTCGTGGCAAGGGTCTTGCCGGGGCTTCTAGAACTGTCTCCCGGCAAGGATCTTGCCGGGGGAGTCCGCTTCGTCCCCTTTGCTCTTCGTGGTCTTGGCCTTGGCGTCGTAGTTCTCTTGAGCTTCGGTCTTACCCTGGCTCACCTCCCTTGCCTTGCTTGGTGTGGTGGTGCCCGTGGCTTAGACTGCCCTGCACAGTTATAGGGGTACAAAAAGTGTATCCCTCTTTTTGTACACAGACAACGCGTGGCACGAGTTTCGCCGTTTGGCTTGGGCTGGGGTGGGGGCCGCATTGCTATGCGAGCTCGGATCGTGCCAGGCGGTCCTGTTGCCGATTACTCCGGGCGCGCTTGAAGGTGTTCGGGTCCTTAAACGCCGAACTAGTGGATTGCCTTAAGAGGCTGCTTTGCGCTTCCGCTGCGAGGGCCGCAGTGTGCTCCTCCGTTTGGAGAGAGCGCTTTGTGTTTCCACTAAATGTAATGACCCCCTGAGGTCCTGGCAACTTCAGCTTGAGGTATGCATAATGCGGTACCGCATTGAATCTCGCGAATGCGGTTCGCCCGAGCAGTGCATGATAACCACTGCGGAACGGGACTATAACGAAGATTAACTCTTTGCTTCGGAAGTTATCCGGGGATCCGAAGACCACTTCCAGTGTGACTGAGCTTGTGCAATGGGGCTCTACACCTGGTATGACGCCTTTAAAGGTCGTTTTTGTGGGTTTGATCCTTGAGGGGTCTATACCCATTTTGCGCACCGTGTCCTGGTAAAGCAGGTTCAGGCTACGGCCGCCATCCATAAGGACTCGAGTGAGGTGAAATCCGTCAATAATTGGGTCTAAGACCAGTGCGGCGAATCTGCCATGACAGATACTAGTGGGGTGGTCCCTGCGATCGAAGGTGATCGGACAGGAGGACCATGGGTTGAACTTTGGGGCGACTGGCTCCAACGCATATACGTCCCTGAGCGCACGCTTCCGCTCCCTCTTGGGGATGTGGGTTGCGCATATCATGTTCACCGTCCACACTTATGGGGGGAACCTCTTCTGTCCTCCGGTATTCGGCTGCCGGGACTCCTCCTCGTCATCGCTATGTGGCCCCTTATCTTTGTTTTCAGCAATTAATTTGCCGGCCTGGTTGAACACCCAACAATCCCTGTTGGTGTGGTTGGCTGGCTTGTCGGGGGTGCCGTGTATTTGACACGAGCGATCGAGTATATGGTCCAAACTGGACGGGCCCAGAGTGCTTCTTTTGAATGGATTTTTCCGCTGACCGGGTTTAGAGCCTTTGAATCCGACACTGACTGTTGTATCCTCGGTATTGTCGCCGTTAATGCGGCGCTTATGTTTGTTGCGACGTGACCTGCTACTGCCGTCCTTGGTATCTGAAGTACCATGGTTCTTTGATATGTTGTTACTGCGAGCCAGCCAGCTGTCTTCTCCCGCACAAAAGCGGGTCATGAGTGTCATGAGGGCTGCCATAGATTTCGGCTTTTCCTGTCCAAGGTGCCGGGCAAGCCACTCATCGCGGATGTTATGCTTGAAAGCTGCTAGGGCCTCTGCATCCGGACAGTCGACGATTTGATTTTTCTTAGATAGGAACCATTTCCAGAATTGCCTGGCCGATTCCTCTGGCTGTTGAACTATGTGGCTCAAGTCATCGGCATCTGGTGGTCGCACATAGGTGCCCTGGAAGTTGTCGAGGAATGCGGCTTCCAGGTCCTCCCAACAACCTATGGATTCTGCTGGCAAGCTGTTGAGCCAATGTCGAGTTGGTCCTTTAAGCTTGAGTGGGAGGTATTTCATGGCGTGTAGATCGTCACCACAGGCCATGTGGATAAGAAGGAGATAGTCATCGATCCATACCGCGGGATCTGTCGTACCATCATATGATTCGATATTCACGGGTTTGAAACCCTCTGGGATTTGATGATCCATTACTTCATCTGTGATGCATAACGGGCATGCGGGGCCTTTGTATTGGGCTATATCACGACGCAGCTCAAATGAGTTTTGTCTGTTGTGTTCGGCCCGGCCGGATTTACTTTCGTTGTATCTGGCGTGACGGTTATCGTCTCGTGTCGTGGGGCACCCACGCGATCCATAGATCGATCTTGTTTGCCTTGCTTTGTCCTCCAATATATCTCGCAGGTCTAGCGCGTTTCCCCGAGCCTTGGTATTTTTTGAGTGGCACTGGTGTGTGGCTTGAGTTGTGGGCCGAGAGGCCTCTCTGTCGCGGCCACGAGGTGGCCGGTCAGCCGCGTCATACGCTGGGGACGTAGGTTTAGATGCTTCCTTCTCTAATCGGGGTAGCAACCTGTGTTTTGGGTAGCTTTTGGAGGGGCGTTCGAGTTCATATTCCTCGGCCGCAAGGACTTCAGTCCATCTGTCAGCTAACAAGTCTTGATCAGCTCTAAGCTGCTGCTGCTTTTTTTAAGGCTATTTGCCGTGGCTATAAGCCGGCGCTTGAAGCGCTCTTGCGCAATGGGGTCCTCAGGCACGACAAATTCGTCGTCGCCGAGGCTTGCCTCGTCTTCGGAGGGAGGTATGTAATTATCATCCTCTTCCTCTCTATCTGCCGCTCTCTCATGAGGGCTGGCTTCTCCATCCTCCTGTGCTGAATCTTGCTGGAGGGGGTTGTCTTCAGCACTGTCCGGGGTGTTATTATCTCTTGTGCCAGAATCACCGTTTTTGCTTTGGCGGGACTTAGAGCGGTGCCGCTGATGCCGGCGCTTAGGTTGCTTCTTGGAGGGGTCATCCTCCGTTGTTCCGTCGCCATTGCCTTCTTTGGGTGTGTCCACCATATATATATGTCATACGACGAGGTGGCTTTCCAGTGCCCTGTAGGCGCTGGTTCCTATTCGTCTCCTGCATCGTCGTCCATACAGTCGATGTCTTCGGAGTCGAAGTCGAGCATGTCGGTCAAGACATCGACAGTGGCTATGAAGTGGGAGGTGGGTGGGCGTCGAATTTCTTTGTCGTCTGCATCCCAATCCTGCCGGTCATAATCCGGCCAGGACTCTCCTGACAAAGAGAGAGACCTTAGTGAATTCAGTATGTCGCCGAAGGGCGAGTGCTGAAAGATATCCGTGGCAGTGAACTCCATGATCGGCGCCCAATCGGATTCGATTGGCAGGGGCGCTGATGGTCCAGAGTACGGAGGAGAGTCCGGCGATGGGGAGTCACGGGCCTCACGAAGAATAAGGTTGGTGTTCGGTTCGATATCCGTTGAGGCTGCAGCCTCCGTTGGCTCCAAATTAAAGGTCGGAGCCGATGCAGGTGCGGCCTCTGGGGCACTGTTCAGCGGCAGAGCTAAATCATGGCCATCGTGACAGTGCAGCGCACTCGGTAGGGGCTCGAATCCGTCGAAGATCAAGTCTCCGCGGATATCGGCCGTGTAGTTTAAGCTTCCAAACCTGACTTGATGGCCAGGGGCGTAGCTTTCAATCTACTCCAGATGGCCAAGTGAATTGGCCCACGGTGCAAAGCCGCCGAATACAAAAATCTGTCCGGGAAGAAAAGTCTCACCCTGGACTGCATCACTAACGATGATCGAAGGAGCCATCAAACCTGATGATGACGACACAGAGGAACTCTCAATGAAAGCACCAATATCGGTGTCAAAACTAGCGGATCTCGGGTAGGGGGTCCCGAACTGTGTGTCTAGGCGGATGATAACAGGAGGCAGGGGACACGATGTTTTACCCAGGTTCGGGCCGTCTTGATGGAGGTAAAACCCTATGTCCTGCTTGATTTATTCTTGATGATATGAGTATTATAAGAGTTGATCTACCACGAGATCGGAGAGGCTAAACCCTAAAAGCTAGCCTATGGTATGATTGTATGTTGTCCTACGGACTAAAACCCTCCAGTTTATATAGACACCGGAGGAGGCTAGGGTTACACCAAGTCGGTTACAAAGGAGGAGATATCCATATCCGTACTGCCTAGCTTGCCTTCCACGCCAAGTAGAGTCCCATCCGGACATGAGACGAAGTCTTCAATCTTGTATCTTCATAGTCTAACAGTCCGGCAAAAGGATATAGTCCGGCTGTCCGAAGACCCCCTAATCCAGGACTCCCTCACCGCAACTGACTCATTAGTTGCAATGCTTGCAAGGCTTAAGTGATGTGCATTACCGAGAGGGCCCAGAGATACCTCTCCGACAATCGGAGTGACAAATCCTAATATCGAAATATGCCAACCCAACAAGTACCTTTGGAGACACCTATAGAGCACCTTTATAATCACCCAGTTACGTTGTGAAGTTTGGTAGCACACAAAGTGTTCCTGCGGTAAACGGGAGTTGCATAATCTCATAGTCATAGGAACATGTATAAGTCATGAAGAAAGCAATAGCAGAATACTAAACGATCGTGTGCTAAGCTAACGGAATGGGTCATGTCAATCACATCATTCTCCTAATGATGTGACCCCGTTAATCAAATGACAACTCATGTCTATGGTTAGGAAACATAACCATCTTTGATCAACGAGCTAGTCAAGTAGAGGCATACTAGTGACAATCTGTTTGTCTATGTATTCACACATGTATTATGTTTCCGGTTAATACAATTCTAGCATGAATAATAAACATTTATCATGTATAAGGAAATAAATAATAACTTTATTATTGCCTCTAGGGCATATTTCCTTCATTTACCTCTATCAAGAGGGCCCGAACCTGGGTAAAACATCGTGTCCCCTGCCTCCTGTTACCATCCGCCTTAGACGCACAGTTCGGGACCCCCTACCCGAGATCCGCCGGTTTTGACACCGACATTGGTGCTTTCATTGAGAGTTCCTCAGTGTCGTCACCATAAGGCTCGATGGCTCCTTCGATCATCGCTAGCGATGCGGTCCAGGGTGAGGCTTTCCTCCTCGGACAGATCTTCATATTCGGCGGCTTTGCACTGCGGGCCAACTCGCTTGGCCATCTGGAGCAGATTGAGAGCTATGCCGCTGGCCATCAGGTCAGATTTGGAAACTTGAACTACATGGCTGATATCCGCTGAGACTTGATCTTTGACGGATTCGAGCCCATGCCGGACGTGCAGTCACGATAAGCAAGACGTGACTCTGCCGTCGGACATTGTTCGGGAGATCGCATCCGCAGCTATTCCGTTCATCAATCCGGAGCAAGTCGCGCCATCCGAGAGAGGAGGGATGGACCCCCGCCATGGAGGCCGTACTCTTAGCGGCGATAGAGACGGATACTGACCTCACCCCTTATGAGAGCCGTGTTGCCGAACCACTGGATTCATCTTCGGTCACGGACTCCGAGCCGCTCGTATCCGCGCCTGTCGAGTCCGACTGGGCGCCGATCATGGAGTTCACCTCTGCGGATATCTTTCAGCACTCACCTTTTGGAGATGTGCTAAATTCATTAAGGTCTCTCTCCCTGTCAGGAGAACCTTGGCTGAACTTTGTTCGGCTACAATGGGATGCGGACGACGAAGAAATTCGCCGCCCACCCACCACCCACTTAGTAGCCACTATCGACGACTTAACCAACATGCTTGACTTCGGCTCCGAGGACTTCGATGGTATGGACGATGAAGCCGGAGACGAACCGGAACCGCCGCCCATAGGGCGCTGGACCGCTACTTCATCACATGACGTGTACATGGTGGACACCCCAACGAAGCCAATGGCGACGAGAAAGCGGAGGATGACCCCTCCAAGAAGCAACCCAAGCGCCGACGTCAGCGACGCCGCCCTAAGTCCTGCCATAGCAAAAACAGCGATAACAATAGTCCACATGACTCCGGAAAATACGACAACTGCACCACCCCGGTGGCAGAAAATGATCAAGATGCAAACAACAAACATAGTACGGACCCGACGTCCGAACACGATGACGCCAAAGATAAGCATCATCAATCCCCATCTAGGGAAGAAAATAGTCCGGACGATGATACAACCATCATTCCAGAAACACACTTGGAGCAAGAGAACCTTCGCAGGAGGCTTACTGCCACAGCGAGGAGCCTGAAGAAACAGAAGCAAAGGCTCAAGGTCGCACAAGATACACTCAACAGCAAGTGGAACAAAGTAACAAAGTATGGTAGAAGCTACCACCCAAATAGCTACCCAAAGCACAAGCAATTACCGGAGTTCGACGACGAGGCCTTAGAGCCCATACAGCCGATAAGTGATATGGCCAACCGGCTGGATCCACTTCCCTGTGAACGCGATAAAGCGGCTAACAAAGACACGCATAAGTCAACACACGTTCTACCTGAGAACTTGCGTCAAAAATCCGGCGCGACCAGATCCGTCTATGGATCTAGGAAGCGCGCTATGGTACACAACAACACCGAATACAACAACTGTCCGAACACTATGACGCATCCCAATACAGGGGTGCCGCACACCCACTATGTTTCACTGATGAGGTGCTGGATCACGAATTCCCAGAAGGATTCAAACCAGTAAACATAGAGGCGTACGACGGAACCACATACCCTAGAGTCTAGATAGAGGACTTCATCCTCCATATTCATATGGCTCGTGGAGACGATCTCCATGCCATTAAATACTTGCCCCTCAAGCTTAAAGGGCCAGCTATGCACTGGCTGAAAAGCCTCCTCGAACACTCAATTGGAAGTTGGGAGGAGCTCGAGGATGCTTTCCGGGCTAATTTTCAAGGGACTTATGTCCGACCGCCGGATGCAGATGATTTAAGTCATATAATCCAACAATCCAGAGAGTCCGCCTGAAAGCTTTAGAATAGGTTCCTCACCAAGAAGAAGCAAATAGTCGACTGTCCGGACGCTGAAGCCTTAGCAGCTTTTAAACACAGCGTCCGAGACGAATGGCTCGCTAGACACCCCGATCAAGAAAAACCGAGAACAATGGCAGCCCTAACAAGCCTCATGACCCGCTTTTGTGCGGGCGAGGACAGCTGGTTGGCCGGTAGCAGCACCAGCGACCCAAGCACATCTGAAGTAAGGGATGGCAATGGTAAATCACGAAGCAACAAAAACAAGCGTCGAAATAAAGAAAGTAGCCCAGATAATACGGCGGTAAACGCCGGATTCAGGGGATCCCGACCAAGTCAGCGGAAAAAGCCTTTCAAAGGCAGCAGAGAAGGACAATCTGGCCTAAACAAAATTCTTGACAAACTCTATCAGATCAACACCACCCCAGACAAACCTGCAAATCATACCCACAGAGAATGTTGGGTCTTCAAGCAGGCCGGTAAGCTAAACGTCGAACACAAAGGGGAAGAGACACCAAGCGAAGACGAGGATGAACCTCGCCAGCTAAGCACCGGAGGACAGAAAAAGTTCCCACCGGAGGTTAAAGCTGTAAACGTGATCCATGTGACAAGGAGGAGAAGCAATTATGCACTCCGGTACACACGCGCCATAGAGCCCGTCACCCCTAGATCCAACCCCTGGTTGGCCTGCCCGATCACTTATGATCGTAGGGGTCACGATACACATATCTGGCGCAAAGGACTGACGGCCTTGGTGTTAGACCCAATAATAAAAGGGTACCATTTCACAAGGGTCCTCATGGATGGCGACAGTGATCTCAATCTGATATATCAGGACACAGTCCACAAAATGGGGATAGACCCGACACAAATAAGCCACAATAATACTACCTTCAAGGGAGTAATACCAGGCCAAGAGGCCCACTGCACGGGCTCTCTACTACTAGAGGTGGTATTCGGTTCTCGCGATAACTTCCGAAATGAAACGTTAACTTTTCACATTGCTCCATTCCAAAGTGATTTTCAAGCACTTCTCGGAAGGGCGCCTTTCGCTCGTTTTAACGCAATACCGCATTATGCTTTTCTCGAGCTCAAGATACCCGGTTCGTGAGGCGTCATTACAGTTAGCGGAAATACCAACCATCCTTCACGTACGGAAGAGGACGCGGTGGCTCTAACAGCCGCACACTAGGCGGCCTCACCAACCAGAAAAATGGCAGGTCGTCAAGACCATGGACATGGTTAGACGAGTCCGGCATTCCATTATACATGCATGAGATTGGTTTTCGAACCCTCATAAAACGATACCAGGGGCTTCCCGCGTGTAATCAGGGCCAGCCCGTCTCAACTAGGCTTCTCTAGAATTTTGGTAACTCATTCTTCTTTTCGGCACAGCAACTTTCACCTAAATTCTTTCCTTTTGCAGGTTACAATTGTGCTACACCCGTCCAGGACACGGCACAACGGAGACACAGTCGCAGACGTGCAACAGGGACCCACCGAAAGGTTTCTTTTTAGATTAAGGCCCTGCGTAAACCTTTTTTACTGTCTCTTGTTACCCACATCCTCCGGATACTCCATACAACTGAGAAGGATGCCGGCGTTATTGGCATGTAGCCACGCCAGGATTTTGCATGTACCCGGACACATGGGGTTTCTTATAAAGGGCATTGTTTAGCCCGACATATGTTATAAAGACCAAACACCTTAGGGAGTGTTCGGCGTCATGAGTTTGGCCCTATATGCATCATCTCCGAATCATGTCTTTGGTCAAATGTTGGGTTTTCCCGGCTCTCACGTTTTGGTACCTTACGTTCCGTTATATCAGCTAAGGTAGCACTGGGAGAATTACTGCGATTGTGCCCTGGTTCATCCGGATGAGCACCTTAGTAGAGAAAGCCGAAAACTGACTGTCAAGATATAGTGACAGACTGGTCAACCACTCGATGACTAACCGGAATCTTCGGGATTCCTCCGCATTAACGAAGGGCCATTTCCTGGTCATCTACGTAAGCGCCCCATATTCGGACGAGCGCAGAAGTACCAGGGGCTATATAGTAGCCCCACTGTCAAACTCCTATGGCTAAGTGAAAGTGTTAAAGCAATATAGTCTGATTGCCTCGTTAGCTACGCTATCACCTCCTTAACGGACCAAGGCGTTGGATCAAGTGTGGATATGCATCTTTTGCGAACACCCCCGCATTATATGCGTGGGGCGGAAGCGGGCGACTGCAAACTTTCAGGTTATATACATATATACATAAACGGCCACACATGAGGCATCATAGTACTTTCAGGCAAAAGTATAAATACAGCCTTGATTAATTCAGAAAAACATTGTTTGTACAATGGGACTACATGTCACTGGAAAATAATATTCTTCGAGCACTGAGCCTCTATCGAGCGAGCGCCTTCAAAGACTTCTTCGAAGTAGTGCTCGGAAGCCACTCGGCCTATGGTCGAACCCTGTGCTGCAATAGTGGTGGCCTCCATCTCCGCCCAGTATGTTTTGACACGGGCTAGGGCCATCCGCACACCTTCTATGCACGCTGATCTCTTTACAGCATTAATGCGTGGCATAGCTTCAAGGAATTGTTGCACTAAGCTAAAGTTGCTACTCGGCCTTGGCCCTCCTGGCCACAGGTGATCCACAACGGACCTCATGGCAAGTCCGGACAACCTATGGAGCTCGGCCCAACCGGTCAATCGCTCATTCAGCGGCAGCGGATGGACTGGAGCATGAAACTGTGACCAAAACAGCTTTTCCACTTCGGGACCTTTCTGATCCTCGAAGTACTCGGCTGCGTCAGCCGCACTTGCAGCCAAATCCATGTACTCGTCCACAGAACTCCATATCCGGTCCAGAGGAGCATACCTCGGATCTTCGAACTTAGTCCGCAACAAGAAGGGCTTCCCAGACACGATATCTGCAGCTTGATTCAGCTCCTCCTTCGTCGCTCTAATTTTGGAGCGAGCTTCCTTGGCAGCCACCCGGGCCTTCTCCAGGTTCGTCGCCTTCGCCCGATTTTCTTCTTCAGGAAGCCAGTAACAGTCAGCAACATCTTTCAACTCCACGGCCATCTTGGCTATTTTGTCTTTGCTCTCGCAATTCGCAGCCTGTTCGGCCCTTAACTCCTCGGCCGCCTTTAAAGCGGACACATTGCTACTCCTTGCTTGCTCCTTGGCCCGGGCAAGCTCCGCCCGAAGGGTCTCCACGGTGGCAGCTCCATCTGCAGTCACAACATATTAAAGATACTGGCATCATGCTGCTCTTACTATGTGACGATCACCAGAAAAATCACTCACCCCGTGCCTCGTTAAGCCGCTTGTTGACAAGCACGATGTCGGCATCTGCCGCTTTAGTTTGGCAAACCCATCAGTCCGGCTAGACACCGGAGCTTCAACCACCCGCACATAAAGGCGGTCTGATTATTACCTGGGACTATGATCCTCTATTTGCCGCCGTTCTCGACGACAACCAGAGTCCTAGGGGCTACTATCTACATGGGCATACCTAACGTATGCAGTACTGTTAAAAGCATACATTATTTCACGTACCTCGAAGCCTTTCAGCAGACTCATAAAAGCTTCATGCAACCCACTTTCAGTGGATGAAATCCTCTCAATTACCGTACCCATTAGCGTACAATGCACTTCCGAGATGGCAGCTTGCCTCAAAAGATCATTCAGCGTGTCCGACTGCACACTCTGCGGACCCTCGCTGTCGCTCTCCTTAGGAGTCGGATACAGGGGATTCCGGGCAGCCAAAGGGTTATCCTATGGACCTAGTGGATCCGGAGATGCCCTTCACGATGACACTTCAAGGTCGCCCGCTTCTTGAGTTGGGGAGTCCGGGGGAGGCGTTTCGCTCTCCATCATCTCCGGAAGAAGATCCCCCGAAGATGAACTCTGTTGAGAAGGGCTGCGATCTGGACTACAATTTACAAGCATCAATTATTGTCTTCGGAAGTAAGATAGGATATCTTCACTATTAAGTACTTTTTGATTACTTACAGCTCGGTAGAGGGCTGATCCCCGCGCGGACATTGTGCGGCCAGAATACCCTCCGAGGCAGGACCATCTGGCGGAGATTTCTTCTCCCGTTAGGAAACCTTAGTTTCTGGATCTTTAGAGGTGGTCCTCTTCCTTCCCCGGGGAGAAAGAATGTCAGATTCTTCCCCTTGGTTATCCTCCCTCACGGAGGCGCTCATTCCCTCGATTGGAATAGATAGCGATGGAGGCCTGCTTTCGTCCTCTTTATTCCCCCCTTCATCTTCCTTTGAGGGCACTAGACAAGGTGCTGGCTCGAGCATCTTTTCCAGCATCGGATTGTCCAATCCCTCGGGAAGGGGAGCCGAACACCGAATCAGCTTAGCCTTCATTATACAGTCCTGGTCAAAGAGCGATTCTTCAGAATGATGTCATGATAAATAAAATGACAGTGTGTTCAGCCATGGGATTACTTACTTGGGCGGCGGGGCTGTTGCAGCTTAGGCCCACGTCCTCGGTGGTGTCAGGACACAATATTTGGGGTCCGAAGAACGATTTGTATGTCTCCTCATGCGTCATGCTGAGGAAATGCTGAATAGCGCGCGGTCCTTCCGGGTTGAATTCCCACATATGGAGGGGTAGGCGTTTGCAAGGCTGGACTCGACGAACCAACATAACTTGCATTACCATACCCAGACTGAAATCTCCCTCAAAGAGATCTCGGATATGGCTCTACAATATTGGAACGTCCTTGGCTGGACCCCAGCTCAGCCCCCTGCTGATCCATGACATCAGTTGTGGTGGGGCGCCCGAGCGAAAGGCGGGGGCAACTACCCATTTGGCACTTCGAGGAGCTGTGATGTAGAACCACTCCCGCTGCCACAATCCGGACACCTCTGGAAAGGAACCCTTTGGCCATGGAGTGTCAGCAATTTTGCTTATTAAAGCACCTCCGCACGCTGCGTACTGCCCCTCGACCATCTTCGGCTTCACATCGAAGGTCTTGAGCCACAGACCGAAGTGAGGGGCAATGCGGGGGAAGGCCTCACATACGACAATGAATGATGAGATGTGAAGAAGGGAATCCGGGGTCACATCATGAAAATCCAGCCCGTAATAGTACATAAGACCCCTAACAAAGGGATCCACAGCGAGGCCTAGCCCTCGGAGGAAGTGGGAGACGAACACGACGCTCTCGTTGGGTTCGGGAGTAGGGACGACCTGCCCTCGGGCGGGCAGCCTATGCGAAATTTTGGCGGTCAGATATCTGGCCTCCCTCAACTTCTTGATGTCCTCCTCTATGATGGAGGAAGGCATCCACCGGCCTTAAAGGCTGGATCCGGACATGATTGAAGGTCCGAAGCGCCTGACCTGAGCTTTGGGTGTTAGAACTCGAGGCGGGGGAAGGATTCGATTGAGCGCGGGAGGGAAAAAAAGAAAAAGCCCTGCCCCATTATAAAGAGGGTGAATATCAGGCGTCCCCTCGTGGCCGTTTGAGACTTACGTAAGATCTAGGAGTCATACCAACAGGCACGGTTGGGTTACCCACGTTGGTATTGATGAGAATCCCATGATAAGGGGAACACGATCTCTGCTTTGACAAGACGTGTCAAGAAACCTCCTCACGTTATGTGCGGGGCTGGTTAAAGAAAAACGGTTCTAATAATTACCGGGCCGTGGCGTGATGTCATGCTGCCAAAACACGTCAGTAGATTAGATTTGTGGAAATATTATTCTCTCTACGGTGGTATGTGGAACTTATTTTGCAGGATCGGACACTATCCTTGTATTCAAACTCTTCCGTGGTGTATTCGGAGGAGGAACCCACCTTGCAATGCCGAAGACAACACTGCGCACCGGACTCACCGTCATTGAAGCTTGGTTCAGGGGCTACTGAGGGAGTCCTGGATTAGGGGGTCTACGGATAGCCGGACTATATCCTTTGGCCAGACTGTTGGACTATGAATATACAAGATTGAAGACTTCGTCCCGTGTCCGGATGGGACTCTACTTGGCGTGGAAGGCAAGCTAGGCAATACGGATATATATATCTCCCCCTTTGTAACCGACCTTGTGTAACCCTAGCCTCCTCCAGTGTCTATATACACCGGAGGGTTTTAGTCCGTAGGACAACATACAATCATACCATAGGCTAGCTTCTCGAGTTTAGCCTCTCTGATCTCGTGGTAGATCTACTCTTGTAATACTCATATCATCAAGAACAATCAAGCAGGACGTAGGGTTTTACCTCTATCAAGAGGGCCCGAACCTGGGTAAAACATCGTGAAACCCTGCCTCCTATTACCGTCCGCCTTAGACGCACAGTTCGGGACCCCCTACCCGAGATCCGCCGGTTTTGACACTGACACCCAACATATCCATGTTCCAAACATGGAACAAACTTCAGCTTCACCTGCAACTAGCAACGCTATAAAAGGGGCTGAGCAAAAGAGGTAACTTAGCCAAACAACGGTTTGCTAGGAAAGGAGGGTTAGAGGCTTGACATGGCAATATGGGAGGCATGATATAGCAAGTGGTAGGTATCGCGGCATAGCAATAGAGCGAAATAACTAGCAAGCAGAGATAGAAGTGATTTCGAGTGTACGGTCATTTTGCCTGAGATTCCGCAAGGAAGAAGAACGAGTCCATGAAGAAGGAGAACGGTCGTAGGCGAATGGATCCTGACAAACGCGACATTAACGGAACCAACCCGAAGAAGCACACCGGAAAGAAGCAAACAACATGGTAAACAACCACCACATAAACATGGAATGATGCACAACCAAGTATGACACATGTCCAGTTTAATTAAGCATGGCATGGCAAAGTGCACAAGCAATCCTACAAATTAAGTGGAGCTCAATATGCAACGAGTTGCATATTGACAAAACACCACGTGACTTATTTAGTTCTCTCCCATTTATGTACTTAACAATATTAAATATTGGTTATCATGGCAAGGGGTGAAGCACAACAAAACTACCTATCTAGGCAAGTTTAAATGAGGCTGGAACAACAAACAACAAGTCCGGAAAATCCTCATGTGCATATTTATGGATTTGATACTCTTCTTCCCTAAACCATATTTTAGAGTTGTTAAACATGCAAAGTAAGTTCACCATGTTAAACTAGGCATTTTTCTACCCCATAAACATATAAAGTTTATTAAATTTGGAGCTACAATTATTTAGTTATTAAATAAAGCATTTTAGCATTGGTAATAAAGCAAAACAAAAGCAAACAACAAGTTTAAACATGGATGAAAGTTGCAAATTATGAAACTAGATGAAATTCTAGTCGTGTTTCGTATATAATTCATTTTAAACCGATGCACGATTCTGAAGTTATTAAATGCATGAACATGGAGGGGTAATCTGTAAATATGAGGTTTTCTGGAAATAGATAAATTCGCTGAGAAACAAAAAAACAGATTTGGGCTGAATCTGGAGGGCGTGCTTGGGTGTGGGTGGCTCATCATGGGCCAAGGCCCGCTGGTGCAGAGGAGAGGCCGGCAGGGGGCGATTCTGGGCCAGGAGGCCGAGCGCTGGGCCTTGGCGTGATCTGGCACTGGGCCGCCCGGTCGCTGGCGCTCCAGACAAACAGGGATGCGGGTCAACACAGGGACGCTCGTCCTCTTCCCTGGTTCGAAAGAAGCAGAGGCAGGGGCTTCGCAACGGTGACAACGGGACTACAGGGCTCCGGTGGAAGGCTTGCCGGTCCGACGGTGGCTGGAATGGACGGATCGGGCCTTGGGGCACCGGATCCGGTGGGTGGTGGAGCTCCATGGGCGGCGACGCTGCGGGTTGGTGCAGGGAGGACGAGGCGCTTCCTGTGAACGACATGAGAGAGAGAACGTGAGAGAGAGAAGGAAGGGAGAGGAAGTTGCGGGGAAACGGAAAGGAGCAAGAACGGCCTAAGGGCTGGCTGCTTCGGCGAGCTCCGCCGGCAGCTCGGTTGGCACCGAAGGGAGGTGTTCGACTCCTTGGGTCGACGAGGATTGCGAGGAGGCAGGCGCGAGGCTTCCCGTTCGTCTGCTATGGCCAAGAGGACGAGGAGGCGGGCACGCAAGGTGGAGCTCGGGCGCCATGATCAGGGGGAGCCTTGCTCCAGTCGAGGCAGAGGAGAAACGAGGAGATGGCTACGGGATTGGATGAATTGGTTGGTTGGTGGAGAACGAGAGAGGATTTTTTTTGGATCAGGGAGGACGCTGCTGGTTGGTCCGGGAGGGATCCCGAGGAAACCAAGTGGAGTGGCGGCGCGGTTAGGTCCCTAGGATCTAGGATTGGACCTTATATTTAGTAGACGAAATCATTTTAGGGCGGTTAGGTCCCTCCGATCATAATCGGACGGACGGGAAATATAGGTTAGGTAGCCCAAAAAGAAAAATGGAGACGTTTTGTAGATGTTTGGGATGTTCTGAGTCCAACGGTGACAACTGCCCAGGGGGTTCGGGACAGCTTTCGGACGCGCACGTGAGGGGGTCGATGCACTGTGCAAGGAGCGATTTCAGGGCCTGGCGGTCGATTGCGGACTGTGCAGAAAGCTCTGGGCTAAGAGAAGAGAAGAGAGAGAGAGAGACCCGACAACTGTTTCCGGAGACCGAAAACGTCCGACGTTTGACTGGCTATATTGTCGCTATAGTTTAACGGTTGGGCTATCAAAGGGACTCTGAATGCGATGAAACTTGGCAGGGAGTCTACTGAAAACCTACCAACACCACATGCCAACTTTCAACCCATTCCGAGAACATTTTCCGGCCACTTATAAAATACTATCTCGGACGTGCCACGGGCGCGTGCAAGTGTGTCTGGGCTCAGAACGGACAACGGAGAGAACTGGGAGAACCCGGACGGATGCATGTTTTGGAAACTTGATGATGCAATGCACATGATGACATGGCAAGATGCAACACGCAAAAAATGACAAGGCAACTACAATGAATAAATGGAAGACACCTGGTGCAACGGTCTCGGGGCGTCACAACACTCCACCACTACGAGAGGATCTCGTCCCGAGATCTAGGATGGCACCGGAGGGAAACGAAAGAGGAAGAGAAGAGGTAAAACTAAGTTGCTTCTTGACAAAAGAGTGAAACCAAATGAAAGGACATGCGGTTCCCCCATGTGTGGTTTTGGTAATTGATGACATTCTCTATGGACTAATGGTTGCATTGAGTTATATTTGAAGGATTTGTCCATAGGCATTTCTTGAAGTCCATGTGTTGGTTTCAAGGAGTTTATGTGTTGACCAAGGTGCTATTAAGGAATTATCCAAAGATTGGTCATGTGAGTGTTGAGCTTATTGCAAGCATGTCTTGAAGAAGAAGATTGTGTGGTCATTCATGTTTACCTTCATGCGATCATCCAAACGAAGAGAGTTGGAAATATTCAAGGTTGATCAAGACTATGTCAAGAGTGAATCAAGTTGATCAACTCACAAAGCGTAAAAGATGTACCGAGAGGGATCAAGTGATGCCATGGTATGGTAAGCATTGTCCATTGCACTTTGTGTACTTGAGAGTTCTATGTGGGGTTAGGTACGTGTCCATGGGCTTGGAATATATCATACAACCCATGGAAAGTATGACATCAAGTGGTGATCGTCATCAAGATTGCCGTGTGCAAGTTCAGGTGGAGCACCAAGAAGAGATCAAGTTCTTGAAGCTTACCATCCATTGTGGTGTCAATGGACTTGTGAAGATGTGCCGAAGAGTGGCTCACCCATAGTGGAGTATGGGGGAGCAATCATCTAGTCTCCATCGACCCAACGCAATCAAGAAAGGTGGTCCATATTGAGGAGGACAAGATCGTCATCATCTAGCTCAAGTGGATCATGTGCAAGGCAAAGGTTTGCCCTTGATAGGTTTTCTATTTTACCGGTCTCATGGTGGTAGTTGGGAGACTGGGTTATATGATCGATAGTCGTACTATTAAGGGGGGCTCTCAAGTGAGTAGCTTGATCGTATCATTCGTCGAGAGCTCAAACCATTACATCCTTGAATCATGTTTCTTGGTTCTTGTTTGGTTCTCTTTTTGAGTCTTAGATCTTATGATCATCTTGGTGACAAGCTTGAGTTCATCGAAAATGGAGTTCGCATGCGTCTTCTATGATGTTTTCGGTGTTGGAGGTTTTACCGGTCTTATCCGAGGAAGGGTTCTCACCATTTTCTTTTGTGCCTTTTCTCACTTCTTATTGTTATTTCTATCAAGATTGTGTTAGCCCTTGTCGCTAGCTTTCCAACAAACTTGGTTTCGTCGAATTCGGAGTCTGTTTGCAGAAGTTGTGTCAGTTTTGGTGTTCTAAAAAGGCTGCAGCGGTACTACCGCGAATTGGAGCGGATGTAATTTTTTACTTTCGCTCCAGAGCGGTACTACCGCAGCTCCTACAGCGGTAGTACCACTTCGGACCAAAAACTCGTCCCAAGTCCTGCGGTGGTAGGCCCAGATGTATTTTTTAGTACCGCTCGCTAGCAGTAGTACCGCTACCCTTTGCGGTAGTACCGCGATCCCTAGCAGTAGTACCGTGAGGACGAGCGGTATTACCGCTCCGGCGGTTCTACTGGCCTTTTGCCTCCTTGCTATTTTTTTCAAAGGGGTACTACCGCCCTAGCGGTAGTACCGCTCCTTGGAGCGGTAGTACCGCTCTGTGCGGGTTGTGAGCATAACGGTTGGATTTTTTTTCCCCACCTATAAAAGGGGGTCTTCTTCCCATTGAACCTGATCTTTTTATCTTGTGTTCTTCCCCCATTGTTGCACTTCTTCGAGCTTGCTAACTCTCAATCCCTCCAATGATTCTTGCTAGTTCTTGAGGGAAAAGAGAGAGGAGATCTAGATCCATGTTTCCACCAATCACTTTCTCCTCTATGTGAGGGGAACCCCTTGGATTTAGATCTTGGAGTTCTTCGTGTTCTCTTCTTCGTTCTTCCTCTCATTTTCCTCCCTAGCATGTGTTGCTTCGGTGGGATTTGGGCACTCTGTGTGCCCTTGCCATTGCATTTGGTGCATCGGTTTGAGTTCTCCATGGTGATACGTGGAAGTTACAAGTTGAGAAGCTTATTACTCTTGGGTGCTTGGTACCCTTGAGCTTGTTCCTCTTGGGTGCTTGGGCGCCCTAGACGGTTGAGGTCACCTTGGAGCCATATTCCATTGTGGTGAAGTTTCATGGTGTCCCTGGGGATTTAACCCCAAGCTTTGTGGTGTTCGTAGCTCAATCATTGTGGTGTAAAGCTCCGGGCAAGCGTCGGGGTCTCCAATTAGGTTGTGGAGATCGCCCCGAGCAATTTGACAGGTTCCGGTGACCGCCCCCCAGGGTTGCCAAAGTGTACGGGTTCTGTAACCGCCCCCAAGGGTTGCCATTTGTACGGGTTCGGTGACCGCCCTCAAGGGTCCCTTAGTGGAATCACGACATCTTGCATTGTGCGAGGGCGTGAGGAGATCACGGTGGCCCTAGTGGCTTCTTGGGGAGCATTGTGCCTCCACACCGCTCCAAACGGAGATTAGCATCCGCAAGGGTGTGAACTTCGGGATACATCGTCGTCTCCGCGTGCCACGGATATCTCTTACCTGAGCCCTTTACTTATGCACTTTACTTTGTGATAGCCATATTGTTTCTTGTCATATATCTTGCTATCACATAGTTGTTTATCTTGCTTAGTATAAGTTGTTGGTGCACATAGGTGAGCCTAGTTGTTGTAGGTTTTGTGTTTGAAAAATTAACTGCTAGGTTTATTCCACATTTGTTCAAGCCTAAACTGTAATTATTTTAAAGCGCCTATTCACCCCCCCCTCTAGGCGACATCCATGATCTTTCAATTGGTATCAGAGCCTCATCTCTCTTTGTCAGGCTTAACCGCCTAGAGAGTAAAGATGTCGACAATGGGATTAGGATTATTTGACACTCTTAGTTTCAATGGCACAAATTTTGATGTTTGGGTTATTCGCATGCTTAATCTCTTTAGGGTCATGGACCCAAATTTAGAGCGAATTGTAGATATGGGTTTTTCTCCTCCAAAGGATCCCCAAAGATTATCTTTAGAGGATGAGAAAAACTCTTATCTCAATGCTCAAGCTTCTAATGTGCTTTTCAATGCTTTGAGCAATGTAGTTATATTTCAACTCATGCCTTTTCGGGATGCTCATGAGTTGTGGACAAAGCTTCAAGATAAATATGGCGTGTCCAAGTTTTGTGGGGATGATTGTTATCCCTCCACCTCCGGCCGTGTTGTGTTCTCAACTTCTTCTACTTCACCTACATGTGGTTTGCCACAAGGTAATGACATGATGAGTAGTGGTGTTCATTGCAATGATGATAGTGGGCTTAGTTTTGATAATCCTTCATCACTTTCTTGTTGCGATGCTTCATCTTTGGACTCTAGCACTTCGAGCAATCCAAATTTTTCACATGCTTGTGTTGATAGTCCTGGCATATCATGTACAAATTGCTTGACTAAATCTCATGATGATATGCTTGCTATGCCTTGTTGCCATGATAAAAATGCATGTATTTCCTCGAGTTGTGTGCTAACAATGTAGAGGAACCCAAGACTCCATGGAACAAGATGTGGTCTTGAATGGTGCTTGAAGGGATCCCACATCATCATCTATTGCTTTTTGCCTTATGTCCAAGGCTTCAAAGGTATCTCCCACTTTGAATCCCAATATATCTTGTGATAATATTGATGATGGCAAGAATGATGATGATGTTGATTATGATGAAGAGAATGATAATGTTGCCTCCTTAAAAATGAAGGGGGAAATGGTTTTTAAAGCTCTTCATAAAAATAAAATTGCTCGTTCCAACTTCATGGAAATTATGTCCATTGCCATTGAGAGCAAGAAATATATTGAGGAGTTGGAATCTCATCTCGAGGAGCATGAGGTCACCATTGAGAAAATGGAAGGTCATGAGCATGATTACGCTAATGAGATTGCGGACCTCTCTCATGATCTTGAACTTGAACAAACCACCAAGGAATCTCTTGAGGAGACTTTTGCTCTAGAATTATCTAGAGTGAGGGAATCTCGTGATAGAGCTCTTGAGGTGGCCAATGATTTTGAAACTAAAAATGAGGAGCTTGAAGTTGTGCATGCTAAACTCCTTGAGGACTTTGAGCACCTCGAAAATGGCTCAAGGGTCATTAAGAGTGAGCTCATCAAACTCACGGAGTCTCATTCTCAACTTAAGGCTTCATATTCAAAAGAGCTTGCCAAATTGTCTTCTCCTCTTGTTGCTAATGATGATGCTTGTGCTACTAACTCTATCTCTTGTGAAGCATCCATGTTGAAGGAGAATGTTGAGCTAAGGGCTCAACTTGAGTTGCTATCTAGCAATTATGGGATGTTGGAAGAAAATCATGTAAGGCTCACAAGCTCTCATGATGATCTTATAGTATCCCATAATGTGCTAAAGTTAGCTCATGACGCCATGCTTGCTAAGGTAACATCTAGTGAGCCTCATGTGGATACTAGCACTACTTTTATTCAAAATGCTATATTGCCTTGTGCTAGTCCTCGCGATTCATCCATGGCACATCTTGTGATGAATTGCTTTCCTTGCCTTGTTTCTCTAAAGATGAAGCTTATACTTCCTCTAGTGCTTGTGTTGAGACTAACCATGTAGAGGAAATCAAAGAGCTCAAGGCCCAAGTCACTTCTTTGAAGAAAGATTTGGAAGAGTGTCATGAAGGGAATGCCACACTCAACAATATCTTGAGTGTACAAAAATCCCCCAATGACAAAGGTGGACTTGGATTCAACTCCAATAAGAAGAAGAAGTCCAAAAGCAACAACAAGAAGGGCCAAAAACAAGTCAAGAGTTCGGCCAAGATTATTTGCTTCAAGTGCAAAATTGAAGGGCAACATGTTAGATCTTGCCCATTGAAGAAGAAGGCCATTAGTGACAAGCAACAAGGGAAGCGGCTACAAGATTCTCATGCTCAACCTCAAGTTGAAGAAAGGCCTCTTCCCAAGAAGACTCAAGCTAATGCTTCTCAAGTTGAGGAATCAAGTGAGAAGAAAGTGAGGAGTAGACATTGCTACCTATGTCGTGAGAAAGGTCACCTCGCTTCTTCATGCACTAGTGAACTTATCCAACCCAATTATTATTGATGATGTCTATTCTCTTGGGAAGGATAAGGTTGGCAATGTGGTTTCCAATTTTGTTGGTACTCAAAGTGGTTTGAAGAAAAGAACCATTTGGGTAGCCAAGCCTATTGTGACTAACCTCTTAGGACCCAACTTGGTTGGGGACCAACTAGCTCAAACTTGATCAATAGGTGTTGTTGGAGGGCATTGGAGACTTGGCTACTTTATAAAGAATTAAGGGGACTTCATCATTCTAATTGTCTCAAGCCAAGTCATTCGGATTATCAAGTTTCTATCTTTTATCCAATGTTCCTCCATGCGGTAACTCGTGCTTAAAGTGTTTACATTGATAGTTACTTACCCCTTTGTATGTTTGGTTTTGTTCCTTGCATGTGTTTGTATATGTTGTGCTTCCAACTTGATTATCTTGAGCAATCAAGTATGTGTGTGTTGGTTTGCACATCATGTACGTGTGTGTCATGCATTGAGCCTTTTGCATCTTGTTCATTTCTTAGTTGGCTCTTGTGAGAGATTAATGGAATATCCCATTATGGGGGAGTGATGTGCTTTGTGCACCTCACAATCCTATATATGTGTGTACATGAGTAATACCATCTAGTATTGATATTTCAAGATTATCTAGTCGCTATGTGGTATGTCTTCTCATGAGAAATTCAAATTCTAAATTCTCCATTAATTATCTCTTGTTGGATCATTTTTTGCCTCTTGTTTATCTTTAATTGGTATCACATTATGGGGGAGTAATATGCTATGTGTATATTACTAGCCTAGAAAATGTGTACATTTGAGATATTATCACCTAGAACTGATATTGTAAATTATATTGTTACTAGGTGGCATGTTAGCTCTACAAGTTGCAATTTACTTTTTGTTTGGTGTGAAGATGATGTCGGATATCCTTGCTATCTACCACCGAGAATTATTTCCAAATACTTCTTGTCTTTTGACAATTGGTACTCACTTATGTGTGGTAGAAATTATTGATCATCTTTACATTGGCCTTTGCTTTTATTTGCTTTATCTCTTGCCTAGGATTGTGTCAACTCCCATTGTATTCCATACCACTTGTGGATCTTGTTATTTACTTGAGCTTGTCTAGTGTTTGTATAGATATAGTGAAAGTGGTGATCCAATCTTGTGCTTTTTTGTATTCAAATGCAAATTCTCTATAATGCACAATGCTTGGGGGAGCTATCCTATTCTTCTTAGAACGCTCACCTTGTGATCCTTATCAAGTGTGTGTTGGTGGAATGCAAACCGTTTCTTTTTGGTACTTTGTGCCATCATGAAACTTTGTAGAGCACTTGGTTTGTTTGGAACCATCCTCTCTTTTGGGAGTTTGACATCTTTCTTTTTGAGTGTATCAATGGATATCTCATTCCTTGATGTATCTTTTTGGATATCCTCCAAGTGACGATTTATTCATTTGGTATCTTTTCTTCGCTTGGTATTTCTTTGTCTTTTGGTCTCGGTTCTTGAAAGTATTGAGCATGCATATTTACTTCTTGTAGTTTCTTTGGCATGCTTTCTTTATTTGACCAAATATATAGGGGGAACTCCACCAAGTCTCAAATTGGATGAGATGTGCATGAAATTCATTTTCATATCTATATGCACATATTTATGTGGAGTTTGTCCTATGTGTTGTTGGTTCTCTAACTCTTTGGTCCCAATGAGTTTGGGTACCATTTTGTTTGTGTTGTTGTTCTAGGAACAAGTGGAGATGCATTGGATGCTTGGTGAAAGCACAAGTGCTCCCTGGGTGGTTTTGGTAATTAATGTCAACATATCTCTTGTTGGACTAACACTTTTACCTAGTATGTTTCAGATAAGTTCAACAATGGAGTGGCATGGACTAGAGGATGTGGAACCCCTTCAAGATGCTAAGGACAAAGGATTGGCTCAAGCTTCAAGATCAAGACTCTACATTTTCTATTTTAGTGATCCAAGATCACATTGAGTCTATAGGAAAAGCCAATACTATCAAGAGGGGATGAGGTGTTGCTTAATGGCTTGCTTGCTCAAAGTGCTTAGTGATATGCTCCAAAACCCTCAACTACCTTCCCACATCCACATATGACCTAAACCAAAAGTCAAACTCGGCCCCACCGATTTTATCTATCCGGCGCCACCGAGTTTCAGATGTCATAGCCACTGCCACAAACCCTAGCAAATCGGTTTCACCGATAGGGATCTCGGTCTCACCAAGATGGCATTGTAATCTCTCTATGTATGTCCATTACCAAAATCGGTCTCACGGAGTTTGAGCAATCGGTACTACCGAGATTACAATGCAAACTCTCTGGTTAGCTTATTACCAAAATCGGTCCCACCGAGTTTGTGTAATCGGTCTCACCGAGTTTTCCTGACCAACTCTCTGGTTAGCTTATTACCAAAATCGGTCCCACCGAGTTTGTGTAATCGGTCACACCGAGATTACGTTATGCCCTAACCCTAACCATATCGGTCCTACCGAGTTGCATCTTAGTCCCACCAAAAATCCTAACGGTCACTAGGTTTGCTGAATCGGTCCGACTGAGTTTAACCATTCGGTCCCACCGAGTTTGGCAAATTGTGTGTAACGGTTAGATTCTGTGTGGAGGCTATATATACCCCTCCACCCACTCTTCATTCTTGGAGAAAGCCATCAGAACATACCTACACTTCCAATACACATTTTCTAAGATAGAACCACCTACACTTGTGTTGAGGTCAAGATATTCCATTCCAACCATATGAATCTTGATCTCTAGCCTTCCCCAAGTTGCTTTCCACTCAAATCTTCTTTCCACCAAATCCAAATCATGTGAGAGAGAGTTGAGTGTTGGGGAGACTATCATTTGAAGCACAAGACAAAGGAGTTCATCATCAACACACCATTTGTTACTTCTTGGAGAGTGGTGTCTCCTAGATTGGCTTGGTGTCACTTGGGAGCCTCCAACAAGATTGTGGAGTTGAACCAAGGAGTTTGTAAGGGCAAGGAGATCGCCTACTTCATGAAGATGTATCGCTAGTGAGGCAAGTCCTTCGTGGGAGACGGCCGTGATGGAATAGACAAGGTTGCTTCTTCATGGACCCTTCGTGGGTGGAGCCCTCCGTGGACTCGCGGAACCGTTAGCCTCCATGGGTTGAAGTCTCCATCATCGTGGATGTACGATAGCACCACCTATCAAAACCACGACAAAAACATCCGTGTCTCCAATTGCGTTTGAATACTCCAAACCCTTCCCTTTACATTCTTGCAAGTTGCATGCTTTACTTTCCGCTGCTCATATACTCATTGCATGCTTGCTTGATATGTATTGTGTTTGTTAAACTTGTGCTTAAACTCCACTTAAACTTAAGAATATTAAAAACTGCAACTTTTGGCACTTAGTGTCTAATCACCCCCCCCCCCTCTAGACACCTCTTCTCGATACTTTCAATTGGTATCAGAGCTTTGGTCTACATTGCCTTGGTTTAAACACCATTGGAGGAAGATGGATGTGTCTACTTTGGGGAGTCTTAGACATAGAGTGCCTATTCTTGATGGAGAGTACTTTCATGAGTGGAAAAATGAAATGCTTGAGATTTTCAATGAATATCACTTGAACAAGTATATTGCTAGACCTTGTGCACCTCATGCTGATCCCATGCATCCTACCCTTGATGAATCAATTGACATGATTCGCAAACTTAGAACTGTTAATCTTATCATTAGAGGCTTGCCTAGAAACTTGATTAGATGTTTGCCTACTCTCAAGTGTGCCTACACCATATGGGAATTTCTTGAGGAACTCTTTCCTAATTACTCCTTGAAAGCTCTAGATGAAATCCTCCATAAGTCTATTGCTTTGATTAATATGAGTTCCAATGATCCCAAATTTGGTGACTGCTTATTTGAGCTTACTAATCTTACGAGTGCCAAAGGAGATGTTGGAATCATTAGCAATATCATTTCCAGAGCTATTAGAATTCATAAAGATAACTATAGAAATGGTCATTTATCTAATGAATTGCCCTCTCTAGGAATTGATCAATCACAAGATGATGTTGAACATGAATACTCGGATGATGATGATGATGATGATGATGATAGTGACTATGATCTCGATGATGCTATGAGACACTTTGGTCTTATGGCAAATCTTCGCGGCTACATGGCTGGAGGAAAGGAATGGGTCCTTGATAGTGGATGTACTGATCATATGACCGGAGATAAAGACATGTTCCGTGAGCTTGCTGAAAATGACGGCCCTCGAAAGTATGCCACTTTTGGTGATAATTCAAAGGGTAAGGTGGTTGGCCTTGGTAAGGTGGCCATCTCACATGATAGCTCCATACAAAATGTCATGCTTGTTGAATCTCTTGGCTACAACTTACTTTCAGTATCTAGACTTGCTGATTTCGGTTTCAATGTCCTATTTACTGAAGTAGATTGCCAAGTGTTTCATAGAGACAATCATAAAATGGTCTTTACCGATATACGTAGAGGAGATCTTTACATTGTTGATTTCACTAAAAAGGCTCAACCTAAAACTTGCTTAATTGCCAAATCTTCTAAAGGCTGGTTGTGTCATAGAAGACTAGGTCATGTTGGTATGCGAAATCTTGATAAGCTTATTAAAGGTGATCATATCCTTGGAATAAAAGATGTCACATTTGACAAGGATAGACTTTGTAGTGCTTGTCAAGCAGGGAAACAAGT
Organism: Triticum aestivum; assembly: GCF_018294505.1. Classification (NCBI taxonomy): domain Eukaryota; kingdom Viridiplantae; phylum Streptophyta; class Magnoliopsida; order Poales; family Poaceae; genus Triticum; species Triticum aestivum. The sequence continues at coordinate 382,095,023 of NC_057812.1, read as the reverse complement.
TGGCGGAAGTCACCGCGTGAAGAACATCATGGCCACAAGAAGACCACTCGAGCTACTTCACATGGATCTCTTTGGTCCCAATGCCTACAAGAGTCTCGGTGGTAACTCATTTGGTCTACTCATAGTTGATGATTTTTCAAGATTTACGTGGGTGTTCTTTCTTGATGACAAATCGCAGGTCCAAAAGATCTTCAAAAACTTCGCTAGGAAGGCCCAAAATCAGTTTGACGTGAAGATCAAGAAGGTTCGGAGCGACAACGGAATGGACTTCAAGAACGCAAATATGGACACCTTTCTTGACGAAGAAGGGATTTCACACGAGTTCTCAGCTACGTACACACCTCAACAAAATGGAGTTGCTGAAAGGAAGAACCGGACTCTTATCGAGATGGCAAGAACGATGCTTGATGAGTACAAAACGCCAAAGCACTTTTGGGCAGAAGCGGTTGAGACAGCTTGCCATGCAACAAATCGCTTGTATCTTCACAAGCTACTTGGCAAGACAGCATACGAGCTCCTCACCGGTAACAAACCCCAAGTTGGATACTTTCGAGTATTCGGCTCAAAGTGCTATATTCTTGATAAGCATCGTCGTTCTAAATTTGCTCCTAAATCTTATGAAGGTTTCCTACTTGGTTATGGCTCAAACTCTCACACTTACCGTGTCTACAACAATTTCACCCGAAAGGTTGAAGAGACGGTAGATGTGAAGTTTGATGAATCTAACGGCTCGCAAGTAGAGCAATTGCCAATTGATGTAGGAGACAAAGACCCTTCGGAAGCAATTCAAGACTTGTCCATTGGCAAGATTCGTCCAACGGAAGTGAAGGAGAGTACCTCGTCCGTCCAAGTGGAAGCTTCTACCTCACGACAAGGTGAACCAAGAGTTGATACGGAAGCATCCACAAGTGGGACACGCCAAGATGAAGAAAACGAGGAAGCGCACCAAGATGAACATCAACAACCTCCTTCTCCACCACGACAAGAGAACGACAACGTCAACAATGAAGAAGGCCAAGAAGAAGCACAAGATGAAGAGGATGTTCCACCCCGACCCAAGCAAAAGCTTTCACGAGTTCGAGCAAGAATTGCCAAAGATCATCCCGTCGAGCAAATCTACAATGATATCCAAACCGGGAGAATCACTCGCTCTAAAACTCGTTTAGCTAACTTTTGTGAACATTACTCATTCATCTCTAGCATTGAACCTATGAAGGTTGAAGAAGCATTGGAGGATCCGGACTGGATAAACGCTATGCATGAAGAGCTACACAACTTTGAGAGAAATCAAGTGTGGACATTGGTCGAGAAGCCCGACAACAACCACAACATCATTGGTACCAAATGGGTGTTTCGCAACAAGCAAGATGAAGATGGACAAGTGGTTCGCAACAAAGCACGTCTCGTCGCCCAAGGCTACACACAAGTTGAAGGTATGGACTATGGTGAGACATATGCTCCCGTTGCTAGACTTGAGTCCATTCGCATCTTACTTGCTTATGCTAATCACCATGATATCACCTTGTACCAAATGGACATTAAAAGTGCTTTTCTAAATGGCAAAATTGAGGAGGAAGTTTATGTTAAGCAACCTCCCGGCTTCGTCAATCCTAAGAAACCTAATCATGTTTACAAACTTCACAAAGCCCTTTATGGTCTTAAACAAGCTCCTAGAGCATGGTATAAATGCTTGACCAAGTTCCTTATTGAAAAAGGCTTTGAAATTGGTAAAATTGATTCTACTCTTTTTACTAAAAGGGTTAATGGAGAACTATTTGTGTGCCAAATTTATGTTGATGATATCATATTTGGTTCAACTAACCCTCATTTTAGTGAGAAGTTTGGAAAGCTAATGTCGGAGAAGTTTGAGATGTCTATGATGAGTGAACTCAAATTCTTTCTCGGTTTGCAAATCAAGCAAACTAAGGAAGGTACCTTTGTCTCTCAAACGAAGTACACCAAGGACTTATTCAAGAAGTTCAATATGCAAGAATGCAAAGGTATGACTACACCCATGCCTACTAGTGGACATCTTGATTTGACCAAAGATGGTGAACCGGTTGATCAAAAGGTTTATCGCTCTATGATTGGTTCATTGTTATATCTATGTGCCTCTCGTCCCGATATTATGCTAAGTGTGTGCATGTGTGCACGATATCAAGCTGCTCCTAAAGAGTGTCATCTTAAGGCTGTGAAAAGGATAGTGAGATACCTAATCCATACACCAAATTTTGGCATTTGGTATCCTAAGAGGTCCTCTTTTGATCTTGTTGGCTACTCCGATTCGGACTATGCCGGAGACAAGGTTGATAGAAAATCCACTTCGGGTACTTGTCAATTCCTTGGTAGATCTCTTGTGTCTTGGTCTTCCAAGAAACAAAACTCGGTATCCTTATCCACCGCCGAAGCGGAATACATTGCCGCTGGTTCATGTTGTGCTCAATTACTTTGGATGACCCAAACTCTTAAAGATTATGGGATATATGTGAAACATGTTCCATTGCTATGTGACAATGAAAGTGCTATTAAGATTGCTCACAATCCCGTGCAACATTCTCGAACTAAGCATATTGAAGTTCGTCATCATTTCATTCGAGATCATGTTGCAAAAGGGGACATTAACCTTAAGCATGTTCGCACCGATAAGCAATTGGCGGATATATTCACTAAACCACTTGATGAGAAAGTGTTTTGCAGGTTGAGAGGTGAATTGAACATCATTGATGCTTCAAACTTGGAGTAGGAACTCCATTTGATACATGCGGGGCATGAGCCTATGACTAATCCTCGATATTTCTCTTATGATGCTATTCATATGTCTTGGATATATTTGTACCTTGCATGTTATCTAACCCGTGTAGGTACTTGGTTGAATCTAAATCTATGAGATTGCAACTCACTCACATCTTGAGCAATCTCTACATCACCAAGTCTCTACACAATGGTGGTTGAAGACAAGGAAGCACGAAACCATTCAAACATATCCTTTGGCAAATTCTATGTTGAGTCTCATGATTGTCATTTTGGATACACAAGTGCTCTTCCTTGCAAAGCTAACCCATGTAGGTAGATGAACTCAAACTCCAAGTGGTGCTCCCAACCCTTGATGAACTACATCAACCTTGAGCAACCCACACAAGTTCAACTACATGAGCAAGATCAACACCACCACCCAAGGTATGTTATTCCATCTTAGAGAAGCTTTACTCCAAGTCATGAGTCAAAGCAACTCGACAAGATGTGAATACATCAAAAGGCTTAAACGAAAAATGGTAACCCCATTTTGAGCTTAAACGATGAGTATGACCTATGATCAAGTGCTCTCACTTGACTCCTAAGTCAATATACTCTAACATAGGTGACTTTGTCGCCGACCATTTCTAGATGAAGTTCTCTAGTGTTTCTCCGTGCTTTTGCATTTGCATATTTGTTTCCCCTTTCAAAAAAACTTCATCTAGAACTTTTAGTTTCTTTTCTTTCCTTTTTGTTCTGCATTTTCTGCATCCAATTCATTGCAAATCTTTCAGTAAATTCCTTGCATATCCTTGTGAGATCTTACTTGTCTAGTGAGCTGAGGTGACAAGTGGTTTCACTCTAATGAACTCGGTCACACCGGTTTGTTCTCTTCGGCCCAACCGAAATCTTTCGGTGCAACCGAAGCACACAACTCGGAGTCACCGATTCCATCACAGGAAAACCAACTTGCCACTTATTCCTGATTTCTGTTTGCTCCAGCTCCACTCAATGATTCTTGTCCTCTACCAGCATCATATTAGACATGCTGCTTTGCTCTGTGACTCAAGGACCAACCCATTTGTATCACATGTCCAGAAGAGCCCTTCTTGGAAATTGATGTCAAAGGGGGAGAGAGAGATCACATCAAAGCTTAATCCTTCCTATAGGGGGAGAAAGAGAGAATACTCAGGGGGAGAGAGTTTCTCAACTAGGAGAAAGTAAAATCATCAAAGACCCCAGATGCTTGGTGTTCAAGAGGAGAGATGTCACATGTCTTTAAGAGGGGAAAGACATGTTTGGTTGCTTGCTTTAGCTCAAGCTCTGTTGTTTCCTTTTTGTTGCTCTGATTTTCTGTTCCCTATCTTCTCCCAATATCCCATGCAGATTCAGGGGGAGCAAGACATCTAAGGGAAGGAAATCTCTGATTTTATTGCATATCTTTACCTTTGGGGACATGTCTATATCCAATGTGGTACTTAGTACTCACTCTACATGTCATCCCAGTCTTGGTTCTCTTGTGGTTTCTCTTGCTTGCTCTGGTCAGTAGGTGTATCTGTGTTATTTAACCTTGTTTGCGCAGGTTCATCCCATCCTAAGCCAACTCAAGACCACAAGGTAAGTATATGCATCACAGTCATGTGAATGAGAAGTTCTTGCTGATGTACATACTGTTTGCAAGAAGGACTCATGAGCATGAAGGTACATTTCTCACATTCACATCATTTGCTCTGATGCATATAGCCAAGATACATGTAACACATTGCTTACTCTGTCATGTTTACGCATTCACATGCTCCTATATTCAATATTCACATGATTGCATACATGTAGGGGGAGCCTATGCATGTTACATGTCTTTCCAAAGCTTTACTTGCTATTCTCTATATCTTTATCTAAAGCTTTGATGTATGTTGTCATCAATTACCAAAAAGGGGGAGATTGAAAGCACAAGTGCTCCCTGGGTGGTTTTGGTAATTAATGTCAACATATCTCTTGTTGGACTAACACTTTTACCTAGTATGTTTCAGATAAGTTCAACAATGGAGTGGCATGGACTAGAGGATGTGGAACCCCTTCAAGATGCTAAGGACAAAGGATTGGCTCAAGCTTCAAGATCAAGACTCTACATTTTCTATTTTAGTGATCCAAGATCACATTGAGTCTATAGGAAAAGCCAATACTATCAAGAGGGGATGAGGTGTTGCTTAATGGCTTGCTTGCTCAAAGTGCTTAGTGATATGCTCCAAAACCCTCAACTACCTTCCCACATCCACATATGACCTAAACCAAAAGTCAAACTCGGCCCCACCGATTCTATCTATCCGGCGCCACCGAGTTTCAGATGTCATAGCCACTGCCACAAACCCTAGCAAATCGGTTTCACCGATAGGGATCTCGGTCTCACCGAGATGGGATTGTAATCTCTCTGTGTATGTCCATTACCAAAATCGGTCTCACCGAGTTTGAGCAATCGGTACTACCGAGATTACAATGCAAACTCTCTGGTTAGCTTATTACCAAAATCGGTCCCACCGAGTTTGTGTAATCGGTCTCACCGAGTTTGCCTGACCAACTCTCTGGTTAGCTTATTACCAAAATCGGTCCCACCGAGTTTGTGTAATCGGTCACACCGAGATTACGTTATGCCCTAACCCTAACCATATCGGTCCTACCGAGTTGCATCTCAGTCCCACCGAAAATCCTAACGGTCACTAGGTTTGCTGAATCGGTCCGACCGAGTTTAACCATTCGGTCCCACCGAGTTTGGCAAATTGTGTGTAACGGTTAGATTTTGTGTGGAGGCTATATATACCCCTCCACCCACTCTTCATTCGTGGAGAGAGCCATCAGAACATACCTACACTTCCAATACACATTTTCTGAGAGAGAACCACCTACACTTGTGTTGAGGTCAAGATATTCCATTCCAACCATATGAATCTTGATCTCTAGCCTTCCCCAAGTTGCTTTCCACTCAAATCTTCTTTCCACCAAATCCAAATCCTGTGAGAAAGAGTTGAGTGTTGGGGAGACTATCATTTGAAGCACAAGAGCAAGGAGTTCATCATCAACACACCATTTGTTACTTCTTGGAGAGTGGTGTCTCCTAGATTAGCTAGGTGTCACTTGGGAGCCTCCAACAAGATTGTGGAGTTGAACCAAGGAGTTTGTAAGGGCAAGGAGATCGCCTACTTCATGAAGATGTATCGCTAGTGAGGCAAGTCCTTCGTGGGCGACGACCGTGATGGAATAGACAAGGTTGCTTCTTCGTGGACCCTTTGTGGGTGGAGCCCTCCGTGGACTCGCGGAACCGTTAGCCTCCATGGGTTGAAGTCTCCATCAACGTGGATGTACGATAGCACCACCTATCGGAACCACGACAAAAACATATGTGTCTCCAATTGCGTTTGAATACTCCAAACCCTTCCCTTTACATTCTTGCAAGTTGCATGCTTTACTTTCCGCTGCTCATATACTCATTGCATGCTTGCTTGATATGTATTGTGTTTGTTAAACTTGTGCTTAAACTCCACTTAAACTTAAGAATATTAAAAACTGCAACTTTTGGCACTTAGTGTCTAATCACCCCCTCTAGACACCTCTTCTCGATCCTTTCACTCGGCTCGCTCACAAGGAAGGTGGTGTCACCATGTGCTTATTGGAGTCAAGCTAGGATGATTAATTAACTACTATCTACCTTTAATTGGTATCTACTACATCCATCCAATGGTACCTCGGTAATAAGTATCATCATCTACTTCATGCACACATTTCTTGCATCAACCTTTCGTAGGTTGTATCATGGCATGTTATCCATTCTGTCTTGTGATACTTGTTTCCTTTCTCAAAGCATCCCAACAATGATGTCTTGTTGCTAGTTGTGATGTCTTTGATGTTCGTGTCGTTGGAATTCATTTATATGCAATAAGACCATATCTAGCCTTGTGCTATGCTCTCAAGCAAATATCTTATTGGTATATGTATGACTTCCTTTTGGATATCTTGTTCCTTCATGTTGTAACTATTTCGGGTGTACATCCTTCTTTGTAGATATATATCATCATGATTTCATCTACCTAGAACCTTATACACTTGAGAGAAATTACATCTCTAGATGATATCCTTTCTTTCACATCCACCTTGTCTTTCTTATGTTATTTCTTTGGTGGCTCCGTGAAATCTTTTGCCTTGAGTGCGTGTCTTCTCTCGTTGCATCTTGATGCACTCTTGTGTGGTGAAGATTATTTTCCTCATGCTTATCTTTACGAGGTTTTTCCATCTTAATTAGCATCCCTCGTCTTGATGCGCCTTTCATCTTATATCTTCACCGCGGGTTGTCACAAGCATAGGTTCTCTATATGCTTATTTGTAAGCTTGTGAACCCATTTGCTAGTTGTGTGTGGGAATGATAGGCCTTGCACCGTGTGCCTCATTCTTTGAAGAATTTATTGATGCTTAATGCTCTTCTGTACATTAGTCTTCTCAAGTGCATTGCCTTGACTCACACACATCTTTTTGGTTGAGCCCACTCTTAAGTTGCCTCTCTTACTTGTTGCTCAACCATGTGTTTGTTGCAAGTACTAGGTTTAGTTTCCTATATGCTCTCTTGCCCTTGTTGTAAGTTTCTACTGATTTTGGGGAGCTATGATCCTATTTTGTGCACTTTGTATCCAAATACAAAAATTCTTGATGTGCACAAATCATGGGGAGCTTCTCTAGTTTCTTTAGAACACGACTCCGCTCTTATCATAATATCCTTTATTCATGTGGCTCGTAGGATCATTGGCCTAGTTGGTTCAATTGGTATCTTTTGATAACTTGCTTCAATTGGTATCTTTTGATTGCTTGATTGCTTGTTTCTCTCTTTGATTATGTCTTTGTGGCATATCTTCCTTTTGCAATCTTTGGGCCTCAATATAGTTTGTCTTCCTCCAAAGTATTTACCATTGGATATGTGTATTGCATTCCACTCTCTTGTTGAGAAATACACAATTTCTGGAGGAACACATTTTATATTGGCCTTCTAAGCTTTTATCCCATTTTGGCAATCGATGCCAATGGGAGAGAAGTTTCAGAGCGTTTTGTGGAGAAGTTTAGAGAGTTGTCTCTTCTGGCTTTGGTTTGTTCCTAAGCATACGCATCTCCTACACATGCATTATTGGTTGTTGCATTGCATGGTGATGCATAATTCCTTATATAAACTCTCTTGAAAGTGATTGTCATCAATTACCAAAATGGGGGAGATTGAAAGGACATGTGGTGCCCTATTGTGTGGTTTTGGCAATTGATGACATTCTCTATGGACTAATGGTTGCATTGAGTTATATTTGAAGGATTTGTCCATAGGCATTTCTTGACGTCCATGTGTTGGTTTCAAGGAGTTTATGTGTTGACCAAGGTGCTATTAAGGAATTATCCAAAGATTGGTCATGTGAGTGTTGAGCTTATTGCAAGCATGTCTCGAAGAAGAAGATTGTGTGATCATTCATGTTTACCTTCATGACATCATCCAAACGAAGAGAGTTGGAAATATTCAAGGTTGATCAAGACTATGTCAAGAGTGAATCAGGTTGATCAACTCACAAAGCATAAAAGATGTACCGAGAGGGATCAAGTGATCCCATTGTATGGTAAGCATTGTCCATTGCACTTTGTGTACTAACGCATGGTCTATGTGAGAGTTCTATGTGGGGTTAGGTACGTGTCCATGGGCTTGCGTCAAGAGGAAGATATCATACAACCCATGGAAAGGATGACATCAAGTGGTGATCGTCATCAAGATTGCCATGTGCAAGTTCAGATGGAGCAGCACGAAGAGATCAAGTTCTTGAAGCTTGCCATCTATTGTGGTGTCAATGGACTTGTGAAGATGTGCCGAAGAGTGGCTCACCCATAGTGGAGTATGGGGGAGCAATCATCTAGTCTCCATCGACCCAACGCAATCAAGAAAGGTGGTCCATCTTGAGGAGGACAAGATCGTCATCATCTAGCTCAAGTGGATCATGTGCAAGGAAAAGGTCTGCCCTTGATAGGTTTTCTATTTACCAGTCTCATGGTGGTAGTTGGGAGACCGGGTTATAGGATCGATAGTCGTACTATCAAGGGGGCCTCTCAAGTGAGTAGCTTGATTGTATCATTCGTCGAGAGCTCAAACCATTGCATCCTTGAATCATGTTTCTTGGTTCTTGTTTGGTTCTCTTTGTGAGTCTTAGAGCTTATGGTCATCTTGATGACAAGCTTGAGTTCATCGAAAATGGAGTTCGCATGCGTCTTCTATGATGTTTTCGGTGTTGGAGGTTTTACCGGTCTTATCCGAGGAAGGGTTCTCACCATTTTCTTTTGGGCCTTTTCTCATTGCTTCTTATTGGTATTTCTATCAATATTGTGTTAGCCCTTGTCGCTAGCTTTCCAACAAACTTGGTTTCGTCGAATTCGGAGTCCGTTTGCAAAAGTTGTGTCAGTTTTGGTGTTCTGAAAAGGCTACAGCGGTACTACCACGAATTGGAGTGGATGTAATTTTTTTACTACCACTCCAGAGCGGTACTATCGCGACTCCTACAGCGGTAGTATCGCTCCAGACCAAAAACTCATCCCAAGTCCTATGGTGGTAGGCTCGGATGTATTTTTTTAGTACTGCTCGCTAGCAGTAGTACCGCTACCCTTTGCGGTAGTACCGCGATCCCTAGAGGTAGTACCGTGAGGACGAGCGGTATTACCGCTCCGGTGGTTCTATTGGCCTTTTGCCTCCTCACTGTTGTTTTTCAAAGGGGTACTACCGCCCTAGCGGTAGTACCGCTCTGTGCGGGTTGTGAGCATAATGGTTGGATTTTTTGCCCACCTATAAAAGGGGATCTTCTTCCCATTGAACCTGATCCTTTTAGCTCGTGTTCTTCCCCCATTGTTGACCTTCGAGCTTGCTAACTCTCAATCCCTCCAATGATTCTTGCTAGTTCGTGAGGGAAAAGAGAGAGGAGATCTAGATCCACGTTTCCACCAATCACTTTCTCCTCTATGTGAGGGGAACCCCTTGGATTTAGATCTTGGAGTTCTTCGTGTTCTCTTCTTCGTTCTTCCTCTCATTTTCCTCCCTAGCATTTGTTGCTTCGGTGGGATTTGGGAGAGAAGGACTTGGGCACTCCGTGTGCCCTTGCCATTGCATTTGGTGCATCGGTTTGAGTTCTCCATGGTGATACGTGGAAGTTACAAGTTGAGAAGCTTATTACTCTTGGGTGCTTGGTACCCTTGAGCTTGTTCCTCTTGGGTGCTTGGGCGCCCTAGACGGTTGAGCTCACCTTGGAGCCATATTCCATTGTGGTGAAGTTTATGGTGTCCCTAGGGAGTTAACCCCAACCTTTATGGTATTCGGAGCTCAATCATTGTGGTGTAAAGCTCTGGGCAAGCGTTGGGGTCTCCAATTAGGTTGTGGAGATCGCCCCGAGCAATTTGACGGGTTCCGGTGACCACCCCCAAGGGTTGCCAAAGTGTACGGGTTCGGTAACCGCCCCCAAGGGTTGCCATTTGTATGGGTTCGGTGACCGCCCTCAAGGGTCCCTTAGTGGAATCACGGCATCTTGCATTGCGCGAGGGCGTGAGGAGATTACGGTGGCCCTAGTGGCTTCTTGGGGAGCATTGTGCCTCCACACCGCTCCAAACGGAGATTAGCATCCGCAAGGGTGTGAACTTCGGGATACATCGTCGTCTCCGCGTGCCTGGGTTATCTCTTACCCGAGCCCTTTACTTATGCACTTTACTTTGTGATAGCCATATTGTTTCTTGTCATATATCTTGCTATCACATAGTTGTTTATCTTGCTTAGTATAAGTTGTTGGTGCACATAGGTGAGCCTAGTTGTTGTAGGTTTTGTGTTTGACAAATTAACCGCTAGGTTTATTCCGCATTTGTTCAAGCCTAAACCTAATTATTTTAAAGCGCCTATTCACCCCCGTCTAGGTGACATCCACTATCTTTCACCAAAGAACCTTAGAAGTTGAACAACTTGAAAGAAAGAAAGCAACGAAGATGAAGAAAGTTAAAAACATTCCGTTAGAAAAGAGAAACAAGGAAGAACAAATTCGGGCAGCACTCCGGTTGAAAAGTGATACGAAAACTTGATAAGATGAAAAGAACTTGAAGAGATGGCACAACACTCCGGTTGAGAAGGGAGGGAAAAAGATTGGTATAATTTGGGCAGCCCTCCGACTGAAAATGGAAGGAATTGGACATGATCTTGACAAACAAGATGACGGGTTGAAGATAGCAACATCACAAAGCCTCCAGAACAAATGTAAGAATGGAATCAAAAGAATGGAGGAGAAAACAACATCTTCTACCTCAAATGATCTTGAACAACATCTTGAGGAGAAGGGTCGAACGGAGTTGTTGGAAAATCAACAATGAAATGATATACTCCTCGTGGACTTATGAAAACATCTCAAAACTGAGGTGAAATTTTGCCACTTATGGAATCAATTGCTTGGTTGAGAACAACAAAGAGATGAAAACTTCTTTCATCATGAGAATAGGAGGAAACTTGGATTATTGATAGACACCACAATAAGCAACATTCCTTAGGGAAGGCTTTAGGTTAAATGTAACCGAAGATAACTACAACGAAGAGATTGATTGATTGAAAAGATGTCTTGAGCGAAGAGAAAATGATGGATTTTAATATTTCACTCTTAAAAAAAACTTGTGATCCATGAAACACGAAGGGAAATTAACAACAATGACATAACACCACCTCAAAAGATGAGATATGAAATAATTGCACTTCTAAATGCAAGATGAAGAAAACTTGATCTCCTCTGAAAAGAATCTCGATGAACACTTCGAGAAGGAATTAAATCCTTGATGAACCATCATGTAGAGTCTCCATGAAGAACTCCAGTAATAAAAGAAATGGTAGGGAGGAAGAGAAAATGAAAACACAAGGTGAAGCCTTGCAATGATTTAGATGGATCTTCGTGATGATATAATGCGGAAAACATGGAACTCTGGAAAAAGAAAAGATGAAACAATTTAAACTGAGAATTTGACGAGCCTCTGGAATAAGGAATTAATTACTTGGATGAAACAAGAATAAGAATTACATTATGCTTATCCTTCACCAATTTAAATTGATGACAAGCAATGGATTTGGCATACTACTTATTCTCGTAGAAAGGATTCAGGAGAGATATAGCGTAATCTTGAGAAGGTCTTCAACGAACCACCGGTAGGATTGAAACAACGAATGAATTGATATGATAAGGAAGGAAGAGAAATTTTGAACGAACCACCATAAGAATTGAAAATGAACGAAGAAAAGATAAAGAAACACCGGGAGGAATTAGAGAATGAATGAAAATACTTGAGAAAATTTAGATACAAACGAACGAAGAGATCACGAACTGATTAGAGAATATTTGAATGATGCACCGGTAAGATTGGAGAACGAGAGCTGAAAGCTGAAAATGAAAACTTCTGAGATGATGGGCTCCAGAGAATCAAACTGAAAAGACTCCTAAATTCCACCGGATGGGTGAAAATAATTCTCACAATCAAACACAATTATGAGAGGATGGCATCAAGCTTGAACTGAGAATCCTCGAGAGAACGGGCCAAGATGTGAGAGAAACTCTTCTTCGGTCTTCAAATGTTGAGAATGACAAGGAGAATCACTACCTTGAATTATTGAGGCACTCCGGAATAATGAAAAGCGAAGAGGTTGAGTCAACAATGAAAAGAATTTGACAGATCTTGGAGAAATACATGTGACTGATGATAATTCATTCTTACAACAAACTTTGAACTGAATTTGAGAAAAAATTCCGGGAAGATTGGAAGAGTCAGGTAAGATCCTGGGAAAAGACCTATGGGTTAGGGCCCACTCAAAAGAAACGCTGTTGAAGGATTTAAATGACAGAATGCGCCGGTTGAATTAAATGGCTTGAAGCTTGAACGAATGCAGAGTGGAAACACGAATCTTCGAGATATCTTCAGCACTTCCGAACAAATGAATAGCAAGAGGTGAAAGATTAAGAGGTGCAACGGCATGGGAAGGCATTTGAAACAATGAAAGGAATAATATCAACACCAAAAACTTCAATTGAATCCACCGGAGATGAAAAAGAATTAAGAATGATGAACTCGAAGATCCCTTAGTATCTCCCTGAGACTCACCGGATAAGAGCATTGAAGGAAAAGAATGAAGAAAATCTCACAAATAAAAGGATACATGATTAAGAAAATCTGAATCCTTGAAGAAAAAGGGTGGGAGGGCGGGAAAAACAAAGGCAACTTGGGACGGATGAAACAAATAACGTTGAGAAGACTTTGAGTTGATCTTGCGGATGGGAAAAATGATATGATCATCTTGAAGAGAACCACACCGGTTGAAAAGGATTGACATGACAATCTCGATTATCATGAAGGATTAGTATTCACATAGAAATATGAGAACACTGTTTAGGAAAGGTATGGAATCAACACTTGACATTGAAGCAACTCGAATATCACAACTGAAAACAAAACAAGGATTGGCTTGCAAAATAAGCCGGAACAAACATATGATAGAGATTTCGTCCGAAGTTTTCGTGGTGGGGCCCACACGGGCTCGATCGTACATCACCATCATGTACAAGGCAGTGCACATGACATACAAAGCGTCCCCGAGTCAGCAAAGCCAATGACTCTTTAAGACACAACGAGACCACTATAAAACCAATCGTGGATAGGTGGACCACTAGATGTCAAACCCCAATCTCATATCATGCATCTGTCGGAAAGATATCCTAGGAGCTACTTGAATTCCCACTTATAAACTCCCGAAACTTTCTAGTTATGCAATCAGGTGTTGGGGATACAGGGGAAGCATAATATCTCACACAAAACTAGCAAATCCTACATCCAGCTATATCCATCCTTCAACACATAACCAAGAAACCTTAGTAAATCATTTACCTCAACCTTCGAAAAGCATCCGAACTCCCACCCCAATACTGGGTGGCGTCGAGGTTATCTCACCAACAACTGCATAAAGGAGATTTTCGATGTCGGCGAACTCAGGTATTCCAAAACTGCAATGATAAAATTGTGATGACAACACCTCGGAGCTCAACTCCCCGGGACACTACCACAACCCCTAAATGTCAGGAGGCACTAAGAACAATGTTCTCGTCACAAAACCATCGGAATGATTCCAAGATACCCGCGTGATCCTAAATTTTTTTTGTGAAATTTGAGAAGAGAAGAGTCAAAACTCTACGTCAGGAGGCCTCACCAGAGCGACGAAGGGACTAAGGAGTACAAAGAATCCTACTCTCCGATATATATAATGCTATAAGACTCAAAACATTTTTCTAGACTCAACAACGCCAGCGATTCGATCAAGCAGGGGGCTCCTAAGTCGGGGAAGGCTCTGATACCAACTTGTAACACCCACGATGCGGCTATATCTCCCACGTGTCCGAGCACTACTTAGAGGCATAACCGCATAGTAGGCATGTCGCAAGAGGGGTAATCTTTACACATCCCATGTACTGAATAAGAAAGGGATAAAGAGTTGGCTTACAACCGCCACTTCACATAATACATAAATATAGCATTACATCATCCAGATACAATCAAGGTCCAACTACGGAACCAAATAAAGAAAGACAACCCCTAATGCAAAAGATCACCGATCGCCCCGACTGGGCTCCACTATTGATCAAAAGGAAACGGAACAACACAACGAACACGATCTTCATTGAGCTCCCACTTGATCTCAGCTGCGTCATCTGCACTGGTATCAACGACACCTGCAACTGGTTTTGGAAGTAATCTGTGAGTCACGAGGACTCAGCAATCTCACACCCTCGCGATCAAGACTATTTAAGCTTATGGGTAGGAAAAGGTAGTGAGGTGGAGCTGAAGCAAACACTAGCATATATGGTGGCAAACTCACACAAATAAGAGCGAGAAGAGAAGCAAAGCAACGGTCGTGAACTAGAAGTGATGAAGAAGTGATCCTGAAACTACTTACGTCCAAGCATAACACAAGAACCGTGTTCACTTCCCGAACTCCGCCGAGAAGAGACCACCATGGCCACACATGCTGTTGATTCATTTTAATTAAGTTAAGTGTCAAGTTCTCTACAACTGGATATTAACAAATTCCCATCTGCCCATAACCGCAGGCATGGCTTTCGAAAGTTCAAAACTCTGCAGGGGTGTCCCAGCTTAGCCCATCACAAGCTCTCACGGTCAACGAAGGATATTCCTTCTCCCAGGAAGACCCGATCAGACTCGGAATCCCAGTTACAAGACATTTCGACAATGGTAAAACAAGACCAGCAAAGCCACCCGATGTGCCAACAATCCCGATAGGAGTCGCACGTAACTCGTTCTCAGGTCAACACCGGATGAGACTAGCTACGAGTAAAACCAAACCTCAAGTTTCCCCAAGGTGGCCCCGCAGGCAGCTCGGTTTGGACCAACACTTAGACAAGCATTGGCCCGGGGGGGCTTAAATAAAGATGACCCTTGGGCTGGCCGACCCGAGGGAAGGGTAGGTGGTGCTGAGGCAAATGGTAAAACCAAGGTTGGGCCTTGCTGGAGGAGTTTTATTCAAAGCGAACTGTCAAGGGGTCCCCATAACACCCAACCATGTAAGGAACGCAAAATTAAGGAACATAACACCGGTATGACGGAAACTAGGGCGGCAAGAGTGGAACAAAACACCAGGCATAAGGCCGAGCCTTCCACCCTTTACCAAGTATATAGATGCATTAATTAAATAAGAGATATTATGATATCCCAACATATCCATGTTCCAAACATGGAACAAACTTCAGAATCACCTGCAACTAGCAACTCTATAAGAGGGGCTGAGCAAAAGCGGTAACTTAGCCAAACAACGGTTTGCTAGGAAAGGAGGGTAAGAGGCTTGACATGGCAATATGGGGGCATGATATAGCAAGTGGTAGGAATCGCGGCATAGCAATAGAGCGAAACAACTAGCAAGAAAAGATAGAAGTGATTTCGAGGGTATGGTGATCTTGCCTGAGATTCCGCAAGGAAGAAGAACGAGTCCATGAAGAAGACGAACGGTCGTAGGCGAACAGATCCTTACAAACGCGACATTAATGGAACCAACCCGAAGAAGCACACCGGAAAGAAGCAAACAACATGGTAAACAACCACCACATAAACATGGCATGATGCACAACCAAGTATGATGCATGTCCGGTTTAATGAAGCATGGCATGGCAAAGTGCACAAGCAATCCTACAAATTAAGTGGAGCTCAATATGCAACGAGTTGCATATTGACGAAACACCATGTGACTTATTTAGTTCTCTCCCGTTTATGTACTCGACAATATTAAATGTTGGTTAGCATGGCAAGGGGTGAAGCACAACAAAACTACCTATCTAGGCAAGTTTAAATGAGGCCGGAACAACAAACAACAAGTACGGAAAATCCTCATGTGCATATTTATGGATTTGGTACTGTTCTTCCCTAAACCATATTTTAGAGTTGTTAAACATGCAAAGTAAGGTCACCATGTAAAACTAGGCATTTTTCTGCCCCATATACATATAAAGTTTATTAAATTTGGAGCTACGGTTATTTTGTTATGAAATAAAACATTTTAGCATTGGCAATAAAGCAAAACAAAGCAAACAACAGGTTTAAACATTTTAAACATGGATGAAAGTTGCAAATTATGAAACTAGATGAAATTCTAGTCATGTTTCATATATAATTCATTTTAATCCGATGCACGGTTCTGAAGTTATTAAATGCATGAACATGGAGGGGTAATCTGTAAATATGAGGTTTTCTGGAAATAGATAAATTCGCTAAGAAACAAAAAAAAACAGATCTGGGCTGAATCTGGAGGGCGCGCCTGGGTGTGGGTGGCTCATCATGGGCCAAGGCCCACTGGGGCAGAGGAGAGGCCGGCAGGGGGCGATGCTGGGCCGGGAGGCCGAGCGCTGGGCCTTGGCGCGATCTAGCGCTGGGCCGCCCGGTCGCTGGTGCTCCAGACGAATAGGGACACGGGTCAATGCAGGGACGCTCGTCCCCTTCCCTGGTTCGAAGGAAGCAGAGGCAAGGTCTTGGCGCCGTCGACAGCGGGACTGCAGGGCTCCGGCGGAAGGCTTGCCGGTCCGGTGGCGGCTGGAATGGACTGATCGGGCCTTGGGGCACCGGATCCGGTGGGTGGTGGAGCTCCATGGGCGGCGACGCTGCGGCTTGGTGCAGGGAGGAGGAGGCGCTTCCTGTGAACGACATGAGAGAGATCATGAGAGAGAGAAGGAAGGGAGAGGAAGCTGCGGGGGAGACGGGAAGGAGCAAGAACGGCCTGTGGGCTGGCTGCTCCGGCGAGCTCCGCCGGCAGCGCGGTTGGCGCCGAAGGGAGGCGTTCGACTCCTTGGGTAGACGAGGAGTGCGAGGAGGCAGGCGCGAGGCCTCCCGTTCGTCTACTGCGGCCGGGAGGACGAGGAGGCGGGCACGCAAGGTGGAGCTCGGGCGTCATGATCAGGGGGAGCCTTGCTCCGGTCGAGGCAGAGGAGAAACGTGGAGATGGTTGCGGGATTGGATGAATCGGTTGGTTGGTGGAGAACGAGGGAGGAATTTTTTTGGATTAGGGAGGAAGCTGCTGGTTGGTCCGGGAGGGATCCCGAGGAAACCAGGTGTAGTGGCGGTGCAGTGGGATCGATGGGACAAGACCCCTAGGATCTAGGGTTGGACCTTATATTTAGCAGATGAAATCAGTTTAGGGCGGTTAGGTCCCTCCGATCGTAATCGGACGGACAGGAAAAATAGGTTAGGTAGCTGAAAAAGAAAGACGGAGACGTTTTGTAGATGTTTGGGGATGTTCTATGTCCAACGGTGACAACTGCCCAGGGGGGTTCGGGACAGCTTTCGGACGCGCACGTGAGGGGGTCGATGCACTGTGCAAGGAGGGGTTTCGGGGCCTGGCGGTTGATAGCGGATTGTGCAGAAAGCTCTGGGCTGAGAGAAGAGAAGAGAGAGAGAGACCCGGCAACTGTTTCCGGAGACCAAAAACGTCCAACGTTTGACCGGCTATATTGCCGCTATATTTTAACGGTTGGGCTATCAAACGGACTCTGAATGCGATGAAACTTGGTAGGCGGTCTACTGAAAACCTAATAACACCGCATGCCAACTTTCAACCCATTCCGAGAACATTTTCCGGCCACTTATAAAATATTATCTCGGACGTGCCGCGGGCGCGTGCAAGTGTGTCTGGGCTCAGAGCGGACAACAGAGAGAACTGGGAGAACCCGGACGGATGCAAGTTTTGAAAACATGACGATGCAATGCACATGATGACATGGCAAGATGCAACACGCAAACAAATGACAAGGCAACAACAGCGAATAAATGGAAGACACCTGGCGCAACAGTCTCGGGGCGTCACAACCACTGTGATCCGGGGAGGAGCCCAGGACACCGTTCGGGAGGCACCACAAGGCGAGACCTGCACTGCCGGACACATGGAGGAGCCGATCCCCATGGGCACTGGCGAAGAGGGCCACATCTAGTTTGTCCCTCAGCCGAATACGATTCCGAAGGCCCATATGGCTCCGGAGTCGGGCGAGCAGCCCCCTTTGAAGGAGGGGGGGTGCGCCGCTTCCACCGGTGGCCCCTGTCCATCCAGGGGCGCTGGATAACCCGATGGAGGCGCTTCGAGGCACCTCCGTCATTGACGAGCACCATGTCCTTATTGGTGCAGTGATTGAGAAGATTCAGTCCGCCAAGAGTGGACTGAATGAAGCCTGCAGCAGCCTGTTGACGGGTTTCGAGGTAAGAAAGAGAAAAAAACCCGTGTAGACAGTAGCACCTGAGACATTGTCCGATGTTCGGCAAGAAGAACCAGACAGAGGATCAATATTTTGCTATGGGAGACTAACGTAATATGTATTAATAAGCAGGCATCGCTGTTGGCTGCAACCTCGCATGCTGCCGAAGTCTCTGAATTGAGGCAGAGGCTGGAATGGACCAAGAACGAGCTCGGCGAGGTTAAGGTTTCGCTCAAGTAGAAGCAAGGTGAGTGACGAGTTATTGTGTGTTCGAAAAGGATAGGCGCTGCATATTGACCGTAGTGTCGTGATATGTGCAGGAGCCGCAACCGAGGTCGAGGCCCTAAGGAAGGCCCTGGGCGAGGCCGAGGAAAAGGCTGTCCAGCAGCAAGCCGCCCGTAAGAAGCTCAAGGCCCAGGTCAAAGAAGTCCAGCAGGAGCTCCAGGATGCGGTGAAGAAATGTGAAGCCCTGGAGCATGATGCGTCAGTTCAAGGGACCGAACTCACCAAGGCTCGTCAGAGCACGGGGATCGCACAGAATGAGGCCCAGGCCGCCCTCTAGGAGATCTAGGAGGCCAAGAAGGTCACTGCAGGTAAGGCATTTAAGATGCAAAGCAAGTATGCAGAGAAGCGGTACATTTTACTATCCCGGGTTCAGAGTTCCCCAGGGGCTTTTGCGGATTTACCACGTAGTGTATCAGATGCCGCGGAGTTTTATCGAGCCGAAGGAGGGGGTTCTATGGAGAGGCTATTCTGGTCGCAGTATGCGGAGCCAGAGCATCCCGTGCCCTTCACCGATCAGCTGAAACAGCTGGTGGAGCTGCATAGGGTGGCCGAACTAGCCATGAAGGATTTCATAATCCGGCTATGGCCAGCCGAAGCTATGCCAAGCAGCTACTTCGGACTCGTGAGGCGGATGGTGAACGCCTATCCTCGGCTGGACGTCGTCAAGCGCTCGGCCTGCATTGAAGGTGCACGCATGGCCTACGCCCATTGCAAGATGTGGCGGGCGAAGATGGACGCCGTCGAGGTGACCATAGGTCCACCGGATGGCAAGGAGCACCGCACACCCGAACGGTATTTTGCGGATGTCCTAGAGGGGTCTCGCCTTGTGGCAGCAAAATGTTCGCAGGACGTTGTATTCGAATGAATGTATTCATGTTGCCTTTGCCTTGTACTATAAAAAACAGAGCATCTTTTGTGATGTAATTTTGTTATGCTTTAATTGTTTCCTCCTGTGCAGCCATGTTGTATGTAATCTGAGGGTTGGCCAGTCATCGGCTTCTGCCCTCACGTAGGTAGTATGGAGGTGTTCGGGATGGAATCTAAACAATCTTGATCCAATTATATGGTCCTTGAAGGAGTTGTTTAGCGCAATGAACAAGGCAATCAGACTATACAGCTTAAACGCCCTCACTTAGCCATAGGAGTTTATAATAAAGCATGGGCGCAGCCCCTGGTTCAAGCCAGGGTGCTGTCAGCATGTGATCTGGAGGTGCCAATCTTTTGCATAGTGTGGAAAAAAATCTCCAACAATTTGTAACCCTCGAATAGCTGACCGGCTCTCGCTGTATTGTGATAGTCAGTTTTCGGCTTTCTCTACTGAGGTGCTCATCTGGTCAAGGCTAGGGCACAATCGCAGTAGTTCACCCTTTACTACCCTAGCCGATTTAGCGGAACATAGGGTAGCAACCATAGGAGCCGGGCAACCCAACTATTGACCAAAGACATGATTCGGAGCCAATGCATATAATGCTAAATTTGGGGTGCCAAACATATCTTTAAGGATTGTTGGGACTTTGTTGCTGTATCATGGAGCGATGGGGAGCCCCTGGCAAATATGAAACGTACCAGAGTGTACGGTTGCTAGGAAATAAGTAATATAAAGGAAAACAGAGGGAGTGCAGAGATAGGATCTGGAGCCCTTGAACTTGGATCATGAAATGTTTCCATTATAGTTGGGTTAATGCGTCCAAGCGCATCGGTACAAAATAATGCAATAAGCAACCAGCTATTTGACATGCCATACCCCAAGGCGGACTGCGCGTGGGTCCTGAAAATGGTTAGCCTCTAGGGCTTCCCATGTACGCATGTGCTCCGTGTCAATCCGATGTGTTTGTCCTTTGACGGGATCGTTAATAAGGTCGTCAAAGGAGGCCCCCATAGGAGAAACCTGAAACAAGGGAAAAGGAGATAGTAAAGTTATATGTGTGTCCGGGATCAGTCTAGCCGAACCATGGATCCCGGGATAGCTTGTGCCTCTGTCGATGCCCATGGAATTTTGAGTGCGTAGTTATGGATGCGTGGTATGAATGCCACTACCTCGTCAGGATTGGGACGGAGGCCGAATTGCTAATCGAGCTCTTGACAAGTCGCGTTGTCCTATTGTAGTGTAGTCCGGACCCTCTTAATGATGTCCAGGGCCTCGGCAGCCAGACTATGATGCTGCTTGAGAAGGCCGCTTTGTACCTTTGCTGCTAGGGTGGCGGTGTGCTCCTCTGTCCGGGGAGAGTTCTGTGTTTCTGTTGACTGTTATGACGCCGCATGGACCGGGCATCTTCAGCTTGAGATAAGCATAGTGTGGCACCGCGTTGAATCTAGCAAACGCGGTTCGTCCAAGCAGTGCGTGGTAGCCGCTGTGTTAGGGGACGATATCGAAGATTAACTCCTCGCTTTGGAAGTTGTCCGGAGAACCGAAGAATACCTCCAGTGTGATTGAACCCGTCCAGGGGCCTCAACGCCTGGTATGACTCCTTTAAAGGTAGTCTTTGTGGGTTTGATTCCTGAGGGATTAATGCCCATCTTCCGCACTGTATCCTGATAGAGCAGGTTGAGGCTGCTACCACCGTCCATTAGGACTCGTGTTAGGTGATATCCGTCGGTGATTGGGTCGAGGACCAGTGTGGCTGAACCGCCATGCCGGATACTAGTTGGGTGATCTCGACGGTCGAAGGTGATCGGGAATGACGACCATGGATTGAATTTTGGGGCGACTGGCTCTACCGTGTAGACGACCATAAGTCTCGCTTGCGCTCCCTTTTGGGGATGTGTGTAGCGTATATCATGTTCATCATTTTGACTCGAGGGGGAAATTTCTTCTGCCCTCAAGTGTTCGGCTGCCGGGGCTCTTCATCCTCGTCCTCACTTTGTGATCCCTTTTCTTTGTTTTCGGCATTTGACTTGCCAGCCTGTTTGAAAACCCAATAGTCTCTATTGTTGTGATTGGCTTGTTTATTTGGGGTACCATGTATCTGGCACGGACGATCGAGTATGCAATCCAGGCTGGATGGTCCCTCACAGTTCCTTTTGTAGGGATTCTTTCGCTGGCCGGACTTGGAGCCGCTGAATCCGGCGTTAACGGTGGTGTCATCGGTGTTGTCGCCATTGCTTCGGCGTTTGTGTCTGTTGCGCCGGAGCTTGCCGGAGCTGTTCTTGGCCTGGGAGGGGCCTGTCCCGCTAGCTGTGTTTTTGCTATGAGCCAGCCAGCTATCCTCACCCACGCAAACGCGGGTCATGAGTGTCATAAGGGTTGCCATGGACTTTGGCTTTTCTTGGCCTAGGTGGCGTGCTAGCCATTCGTCACGGATGCTGTGTTTAAAGGCCGCTAGGGCTTCGGCATCCGGACAGTCAACGATCTGGTTCTTTTTGGTTAGGAACCTAGTCCAGAATTTTCTGGCTGATTCTCCAGGTTGTTGAACTATGTGGCTTAAGTCATCGGCATCGGGTGGCCAGACATATGTACCTTGGAAGTTGTCAAGGAAGGCCTCTTCCAAGTCCTCCCAGCTGCCGATGGAATTCTCGGGCAGGCTATTCATCCAGTGTCTAGTTGGCCCTTTGAGTTTCAGTGGGAGGTATTTGATGGCGTAGAGGTCGTCTCCACGGGCCATGTGGATGTGGAGAATAAAGTCCTCAATCCATACAGCGGGGTCGGTTTTTCCATCGTATGATTCAATATTGACGGGCTTGAACCCCTCGGGGAATTCGTGATCCAGCACCTCATCTGTGAAGAACAGAGGGTGTGAGGCGCCTCTATATCGGGCCGCATCACAGCGCACCTTCGATGGAGTCTTTTGCTACGTCTTGACCTTGCGTTGGTTTTCCCCAAAGAGGAAGGGATGATGCAGCAGAGTAGCATAAGTATTTCCCTCAGTTTTTGAGAACCAAGGTATCAATCCAGTAGGAGGCCATGCTCAAGTCCCTCGTACCTGCACAAAACGATTGCTACTCGCAACCAATGCTATTAGGGGTTGTCAATCCCTTCACGGTTACTTACGAGAGTGAGATCTGATAGATATTATATTTTTGGTATTTTTGGTATAAAGATGCAAAGTAAAAAGTAAAGGCAAAGTAAAAAGCAAAACAAGATTAAAGTGATGGAGATTGATATGATGAGAATAGACCCGGGGGCCATAGGTTTCACTAGTGGCTTCTCTCAAGAGCATAAGTATTCTACGGTGGGTGAACAAATTACTGTTGAGCAATTGACAGAATTGAGCATAGTTATGAGAATATCTAGGCATGATCATGTATATAGGCATCACGTCCGTGACAAGTAGACCGAAACGATTCTGCATCTACTACTATTACTCCACTCATCGACCGCTATCCAGCATGCATCTAGAGTATTAAGTTAAAAACAGAGTAACGCCTTAAGCAAGATGACAAGATGTAGAGAGATAAATTCATGCAATATGAAATAAACCCCATCTTGTTATCCTCGATGGCAACGATGCAATACGTGCCTTGATGCCCCTTCTGTCACTGGGAAAGGACACCGCAAGATCGAACCCAAAGCTAAGCACTTCTCCCATGGGAAGAACTACCAATCTAGTTGGCCAAACCAAACGGATAATTCGAAGAGACTTGCAAAGATAACCAATCATACATAAAAGAATTCAGAGAAGATTCAAATATTATTCATAGATAGACTTGATCATAAACCCACAATTCATCGGTCTCAACAAACACACTGCAAAAAGAAGATTACATCGAATAGATCTCCATAAGAGAGGGGCAGAACTTTGTATTGAGATCCAAAAAGAGAGAAGAAGCCATCTAGCTACTAACTATGGACCCGAAGATCTGAGGTAAACTACTCACACTTCATCGGAGAGGCTATGATGATGTAGAAGCCCTCCGTGATGACGGCCCTCTCCAGCGGAGCTCCGGAACAGACCCCAAGATGG
This sequence comes from Triticum aestivum, assembly GCF_018294505.1. Taxonomy (NCBI): domain Eukaryota; kingdom Viridiplantae; phylum Streptophyta; class Magnoliopsida; order Poales; family Poaceae; genus Triticum; species Triticum aestivum. The sequence continues at coordinate 382,071,307 of NC_057812.1, read as the reverse complement.
GATCTCGTGGATACAGAAAGTTGCGGCGGTGGAATTAGGTTTTTGGCTCCGTTGTGATCGTTTGGGGGTACGTAGGTATATATAGGAGGAAGGAGTACGTCGGTGGAGCACTGAGGGGCCCACGAGGCAGGGGGCGCGCCCTAGGGGGGGCGCCCCCCACCCTCGTGACCGCCTCTTTGACACCTTGGAGTATGGTCCAAGTCTCCTGGATCACGCTCGGTGAGAAAATCACGTTTCCGAAGGTTTTATTCCGTTTGGACTCCATTTGATATTCTGTTTCTTTGAAATACTAAAATAGGCAAAAAAAACAGCAATTCTGGGCTAGGCCTCCGGTTAATAGGTTAGTCCCAAAAGTAATATAAAAGTGGAAAATAAAGCCCAATATAGTCCAAAACAGTAGATAATATAGCATGGAGCAATCAAAAATTATAGATACGTTGGAGACGTATAAGGCATCCCCAAGCTTAATTCCTGCTCGTCCTCGAGTAGGTAAATGATAAAAAGAGAATTTTTGATGCGGAGTGCTACTTGGCATAATTTCAATGCAAATCTTTTTAATTGTGACATGAATATTCAGATTTGAAAGATTCAAGACAAAAGTTTATATTGACATAAAAATAATAATACTTCAAGCATACTAACAAAGCAATTATGTCTTCTCAAAATAACATGGCCAAAGAAAGTTATCGCTACAAAATTATATAGTCTGGCTATGCTCTATCTTCACCACACAAAGTATTTAAATCATGCACAACCCCGATGACAAGCCAAGCAATTGTTTCATACTCTAACTTTTTCAAAACTTTTTCAATCTTCACGCAATACATGAGTGTGAGCCATGGATATAGCACTATAGGTGGAATAGAATGGTGGTTGTGGAGAAGACAAAAAGGAGGGGAAGATAGTCTCACATCAACTAGGCGTATCAACGGGCTATGGAGATGCCCATCAATAGATATCAGTGTGAGTGAGTAGATATTGCCATGCAACGGATGCACTAGAGCTATAAGTATATGAAAGCTCAAAGAGAAACTAAGTGGGTGTGCATCAAACTTTCTTGCTCATGAAGACCTAGGGCAATTTGAGGAAGCCCATAATTGCAATATACAAGCCAACTTCTATAATGTAAAATTCCCACTAGTATATGAAAGTGATAACATGAGAGACTCTCTACTATGAACATCATGGTGCTACTTTGAAGCACAAGTGTGGTAAAAGGATAGTAGCATTGCCCCTTTTTATTTATTTTCTCTTTTTTTGGGACCTTCTTTTTTTCTTTGGCCTTTCTCTTTTTTATGGGAAAATGCTCTATTAAATGATGATCATCACACTTTTATTTATTTACAACTCAATGATTACAACTCAATTCTAAAACAAAGTATGACTCTGTATGGATGCCTCCGGCGGTGTACCGGGATATGCAATGAATCAAGAGTGACAAGTATGAAAAAATTATGAATGGTGGCTTTGCCACAAATACTATGTCAACTAAATGATCATGCTAGGCAATATGACAATGATGAATGTGTCATGATGAACTAGATGGTGGAAAGTTGCATGGCAATATATCTCGGAATGGCTATGGAAATGCCATAATAGGTAGGTATGGTGGCTGCTTTGAGGAAGGTATATGGTAGGTGTATGATACCGGCGAAAGGTGCGCGGTATTAGAGAGGCTAGCAAAGGTGGAAGGGTGAGAGTGCGTATGATCCATGGATTCAACATTAGTCATAAAGAACTCATATACTTATTGCAAAAATCTAGAAGTTATCAAAGCAAAGTATTACGCGCATGCTCCTAGGGGGATAGATTGGTAGGAAAAGACCATCACTCGTCCCCAACCGCCACTTATAAGGAAGACAATCAATAAATAAATCATGCTCCGACTTCATCACATAATGGTTCACCATACGTGCATGCTACGGGAATCACAAACTTTAACACAAGTATTCTTTAAATTCACAACTACTCAACTAGCATGACTTTAATATTATCACCTCCATATCTCAAAACAATTATCATGCTTCAATCTTTTCTTAGTATTCAACACACTCAAAAGAAAGTTTCACAAATCACGAATACCAAGCATATTATTATTAAGCAAATTACCATGCTATTAAGAGACTCTCAAAATAATTTAAGTGAAGCATGAGAGATCAATAGTTTCTTGAAAACAAATCCACCACCGTGCTCTAAAAGATCTAAGCGAAGCACATAGAGCAAAATTATAACGCTCAAAAGATATAAGTGAAGCACATAGAGCAAAACTACTTAGCTCAAAAGATATAAGTGAAGCACATAGAGCAAAACTACGTAGCTCAAAAAGATATATGTGAAGCGCATAGAGTATTCTATCAAATTTTAATTCATGCATGGCTCCCTCAAAAGGTGTGTACAGCAAGGATGATTGTGGCATACTAAGACACAAAGACACAAATAATACAAGACGCTCCAATCAAAACACATATCATGTTGGTGAATAAAAATATAGCTCCAAGTAAATTACCGATGGAAGTGGACGAAAGAGGGGATGCCTTCCGGGCACCCAAGCTTTGACTTCTTGGTGTCCCTGGATTATATTGGGGGTGCCATGGGGATCCCCAAGCTTAAGCTCTTGCCACTCCTTGTTCCATAATCCATCAAAAGAATTCACCCAAAACTTGAAAACTTCACAACACAAAACTTAAAGTAGAAAACTCGTGACCTCCGTTAACGAAAGAAAACAAAAGACCACTTCAAGGTACTGTAATGAACTCATTCTTTATTTATATTGGTGTTAAACCTACAGTATTCCAACTTCTCTATGGATTATAAACTATTTTACTAACCATAGATTCATCAAAATAAGCAAACAACACACGAAAAACAGAATCTGTCAAAAACAGAACAGTCTGTAGTAATCTGTAGCTAGCGCACGATCTGGAACCCCAAAAATTCTAAAATAAATTGCTGGACATGCTGAATTTATCTATTAATCATCTTCAAAAAGAATTAACTAAATATCACTCTTCAAATAAAAATGACAGGAGTTCTCGTGAGCGCTAAAGTTTCTGTTTTTTACAGCAAGTTCAACAAGACTTTCCCCAAGTCTTCCCAACGGTTCTACTTGGCACAAACACAAAAAACACAACCAAAACAGAGGAGAAATAATTTATTTATTACTAAGCAGGAGCAAAAATCAAGGAATAAAAATAAAATTGGGTTGCCTCCTGTCACACCCTAGCTAGTCATGCATCAGAGTGGGTGCATCATGTTTAAATTTTCCATTTAATTTGAAATGGGGATCTGTGAAACCCTCAGAATCATTTTTGAAATGATCCAATTAAAAATTTCTCCAAAAGGGTCCAAGAAAATGCTCATGTTGCTCTCTGAAAATATTGGACAGAGATAAAAATCAAACCAATATTTTTAAGAGCTCATAGGTATTTATTTTGGGCATTTGGAATTAATGCATAAATATTTGCATTGGAAATATATTAATTATATATATTAATATATGTCCAAATATCATGCCAATTATAAAGGAGCTCTGGAATAGTATATCTAGCTCCTGCAAAAATTGGCATAAGATATATAAATGATTTAATATTTTATTTAAATCAAAACAAATGTCAGAAATTAGAAAACAGAAATAATTAAAAAGGGAGAAGCTTACCTGGGCTCCTCCCTGTGCGGCCCAGCCAGCTGGCCGGCCCAGCAAGCCAGCCCAGCCCACCACCGCCGTCGTCCTCCTGGCGCCAGTCGGCCAGGCGTGTGGCCGGCGCGCGCGCACGGCCGGAGCGCCACGCCACCAGCTCGTCTGCCTGCCTCCCCCGCCAGCGCGACGCCGCGACGCTTCTTCTCGGTGCCGCCCCGATCCCCTGGCCTTATCCCCCCTCTCTCCCGTGCTGCTCCCTCTCTCTCTCTCACGGCCGAACACCACCGTCGCCGCCGTTCGCCATAGCAGCCGTCACCGGCCACCCCTCGCTCCCCCGACTAGCTCAGGAGCTCCGCCTCGACCCCCTCTTCCTCCCCACCGCTCCACGGCTCTCCGGAAGCCCTGCATCGCCGCCTACGTCGCCGTTCCCCTCCTCGGCCACCGGAGATCATCGCCGTCGATTCACCGTCTCCAGCGCGTCCCCGAGCCAGCTTCGACGCCCACTGCAACCGCGGTGAGCTCCGCCACCGTTTCCCCCTCTTTTTCCCCTCGTTCCCGCGCCGTAACCTCGTTCCCACCACGGCCGAACCCCCGCCGTCGCCGAGCTCGCCGTCGACGCAGCTCCGGTGACCATTTGGTCACCCCGGCGAGTCCAACAAGTTCGTAAGGCCCCGTAGAGCATCCCTAGCGCCTCGCTTAGCTCGCCTTCGAGCTCCAACCCCGTTTCCACGCACGACCGAACCCCGGCGGCCGCAGCCGAGCTCGCCGCCGTCGACTCCGGCCACCCCAGGCCCAGCCACGGCCACCGTCCGACGCGCCATCGAGCTAGCTATCCAACGCACCTAGCCGCACGCCATTTGGAGCACCACAGAGGAAACCCGAGGCCCCTGTACGCCGCGGACCTCGCCGGCGACTAACCGCCGGCAGGTTTGACTTGTCTGACCTGGGGTTTGACCCCCCCCCCCAGGGTCACTAACGCGTGGGCCCCATCGGCCAGGTGGTCAGTTAGTGCTAATTACTGTTAGTCAACCCCCCTGACACTGACAGTGGGCCCCAGCGCCACTAATTTCTAATTAGGATTAATTTAACCCTGTTTAACCCCCCCTGTCACTGACGTGTGGCCCCCACACGTCAGGTTTGACCCCAGACAGCCGCAGTTGACCACTGACGTCATGCTGACGTCATGCTGGCGCAATAATTATATTTCTGGATTTAATTTAAATCAGGAAATTCCAGAATATAATTTAAACTTCAAAAATTCATAACTTTTATTCTGTAACTCCAAATTGGACAAATTATATATGAAAAATGATCAGAAAAATCCAATCTATCCATCTGTACTATTTTCATGCATGATCAAACAAGTTAAATTGATGTTTTAAGCAGAACAAGGAAAAGCACTTTAAAAGGCCATGTTTGAGTTTGAAATTTGAATCTTTGATTCAAATTTGTTCAAACCCTTCTGGTTTTAGTTGCATTAGCCCAACACACTCATATTGCCATGTTTCATGCATGCATCATATTGTTGCACATTGTTTGGTGATGGTTGTGTATCGATGTCCTTTGCGAAAGGTTCTGCCTCCGAGGAGTACCGTGATTACCCTAACGAAGAACCGTATCAGTGCATCGAACCATCAGGCAAGCAACCAACCATTTGATCATATCGATACAATCCCATGTTCTCGCTCCTGCTCTCTTTTACTGCATTAAGACAACGCGTTTCAAACTGCTGTGTGCTACGGTAGTTGAACCCATTTCCTCTGCATGACCTGTCATTGCCACAGTAACTAGATGAAACCCACTAGCATGTGTAGGAGTTGATTGAGCCATATGTATGTGTTGTTCCTACCTTGCTATGCCTGCTATGCTTAGAGTCGTGTCAGGTCTGGTTCATCTGGGTGATGGGCTAGAGTGAAATGATTATGTCAGTAATGAGAGTGGTGTGGTGAACACGATTTGGTAAAGGTATCGATGAGAGGCCATGTAGGAGTACATGGTGGGTTGTTTCATTGAAGCCGACCTTAAGCACTGAGATCTGTATGTGTGATTTAAGATACAGTTACTACCATGCATTGGGCCCTGAAATATGACCCCGCTCGACTTCTTATTCACCCTAGCTCTCTGTCCAGGAGTTGCAAGTAGTTTCTGGTGTTTGTAGCCTACTGGAGGCCGTGGACAGCGCTGACCGTAGGGGTGGGCTGTGATGCGGTAGGTACGTGGCACGGTGTACCGAATACCCGTTAGGTATCTCGGGAACCCTGTTCACATTGTTCGGGGCCGTATGGGAAACCTCGGCCGGACTCCCTGCGGATGGAACCTGAATAGGCGATAAACCTGGACTAGAGGCTTAAGTGTTTAGGTAGGTCGTGGTCTACACCCACGTCGGCTTTCGCTTGAAGTCTGCCGAGCACATGTCGTGTGCAGACGCTAAGTGGTGGAAACATGTATGAAGAAGTACACCCCTGCAGGGTTAACATGATCTATTCGAATAGCCGCGTCCGCGGTAAAGGACTACTTGGTTGCCTATACAGTTCATAGACAAGTAAATGGAAACTGCTAAAAGCCTCAAGATAAGTGTGAGTGCTGAGGATGGCTCTTCCGTAGGAAGACGGAGGTGGATCCTCGGTAGTGTATTGAAGTGGTGAGTAGTGGACTCGTGTGCGCAAAACCATTTCAAGTTGGAGTATCGTAGGATAATCTAGCCAAGAGTCAAAGCTGGCTTGCTGCAATAACTCCACCAACCCTTCTTGATAATATGCATGTATGTAGGATCTGATGTAAGTCTTGCTGAGTACCTTTGTACTCATGTTGCTATAATCTACATTTTTACAGAAGACGTTGCAACCCCTTCTGATGGGTTCTATGTAGACGTTGACATCAACGAGTAGGCTAAAGACCCAGGTGGTGACCCTGAGCTTGTGAAGGACCTTGTAGTATAGCTAGGCTTTCCAAGCCTCTTTTATTTTACTAGTTGTCTGTACTCAGACAAGTTACTTCCGCTGCTGGTTTGTATGACTGTATGACTTGTATGTTGGGTCGTGAGACCCGTACCTTTGTGTATGTTATGTATGGCTCCCTGAGCCTTAAATAAAGTACTTGTGTCGTAGAGTCATGTTGTGATGCTTCGTTGTATTTGCACATATCGAGCATATTGTGTGTATGATTGAAATGCTTGGTATGTGTGGGATCTGACTATCTAGTTGTTTATCTTTAGTAGCCTCTCTTACCGGGAAATGTCTCCTAGTGTTACCGCTGAGCCATGGTAGCTTGCTACTGCTCTGGAACACTTAGGCTGGCCGGCATGTGTCCTTCTTCGTTCCTGTGTCTGTCCCTTCGGGAAATGTCACGCTTTGAGTACCGGAGTCCTGTTAGCCCACTACAGCCCGGTTTACCGGAGTCCTGCTAGCCCAGTGCTACAGCCCGGACCCACTTGCTGATGACCGACATGTTCGAAGTTGGGTCATGGATGCCTGTCCCTGTAAGTCTGTGCCACTTTGGGTTTACGACTAGTCATGTCAGCCCGGGCTCTTTATCATATGGATGCTAGCGACACTATCATATACGTGAGCCAAAAGGCGCAAACGGTCCCGGGCAAAGGTAAGGCGACACCCGTGGGGATACCGTGCGTGAGGCCGCAAAGTGATATGAGGTGTTACCGGCTAGATCGATGTGACATCGAGTCGGGGTCCTGACACCTCCCAACAAGCGCTATCGTTTAACACCCATAGCTAGGCATAAAAGCGAGGATAGATCTAGGTTGTGCCGTAGTAATAAGATAGATCGGTGAAACTTCTGTCATATTATCTACGTTCAGCAGCAAGTTTTCTTTGAGGCAAGCAAAAGTAATCAAAAGGGCTAAATTTAATAGGACAAAAGTCCCCAAGATCAATTTTAGGAGGTATAGGTTCCTCTTTCGGCCCTTCGGATTGTACAACCAATTCATCATTATAAGCATTCTTTTGACAGAACCGTGTGAGCCTAGACTCAAGAGAGCATCCTAGCTCATTATTTCGAATAGCCAAATCATCATTAAGTTCCGAGATTCTATCAATTAAAATATTGATTGGCACCTTTTTTCTTAGGTTTTCATTAAAAGCAACATAGTCAGGAGATTGAAAACGCATAATTTCTTCTTGATCGAAGAGGATAGATTCTATGGGAGGACGACCAACGTCCACCCTATAGTGTGCAAAGATTTCTTTGGCTTATTTTATTATAAATATGAATTCATGAGCCAAAAAGATAGTAGCGGCACGCTTAACAGAGGAATGCTCGATATTAGAAAATTCTAGGAAAACTCTTTGTATAGATGGGTGCATATGCATAAATTGCCTTTCAAGTTCGACGATCAGCATAGCAATAGCGTCCACAAGACTACTAGTTCTATGGAGAATAGAACCGCCCATAGAGGGCAAAGCACCGGCACAAGTAAAGAAATCTTGAATAACTCCTTTTCCAATAATATTACCACTACCGATTCGAAATCATTTTGTATGGTATGTAGGGGGGTTCTTCAGCAGGAGCATCAGAATTTTCCAAGATATTGCTATCACCCATATTGGCGATAACTTCCCCAATTTCATACATAACGACAAGCAAGCAAACAAGCACACGTGCAAACAAAAAGGCAAGCGAGAAAAGGAGAGGGAGGATAGAGAGAGAGAGGGCGAATAAAACGGCAAGGGTGAATTGGGGGGAGAGGAAAATGAGAGGCAAATGGCAAATAATGTAATGCGTGAGATAGGGATTGTGATGGGTACTTGGTATGTTGACTTTTTGCGTAGACTCCCCAGCAACGGCGCCAGAAAACCTTCATGCTACGTCTTGAGCTTGCGTTGGTTTTCCCCGAAGAGGAAGGGATGATGCAGCAGAGTAGCGTAAGTATTTCCCTTAGTTTTTCAGAACCAAGGTATCAATCCAGTAGGAGGCCATGCTCAAGTCCCTCGTACCAGCACAAAACGATAGCTACTCGCAACCAATGCGATTAGGGGTTGTCAATCCCTTCACGGTCACTTACGACAGTGACATCTGATAGATATAATATTTTTGGTATTTTTGGTATAAAGATGCAAAATAAAAAGTAAAGGCAAAGTAAAAAGCAAAACAAGATTAAAGTGATGGAGATTGATATGATGAGAATAGACCCGGGGGCCATAGGTTTCACTAGTGTCTTCTCTCAAGAGCATAAGTATTCTACGGTGGGTGAACAAATTATTGTTGAGCAATTGACAGAATTGAGCATAGTTATGAGAATATCTAGGCATGATCATGTATATAGGCATCACGTCTGTGACAAGTAGACCGAAACAATTCTGCATCTACTACTATTACTCCATTCATCGACCGCTATACAGCATGCATCTAGAGTATTAAGTTAAAAACAGAGTAACGCCTGAAGCAAGATGACATGATGTAGAGAGATAAATTCATGCAATATGAAATAAACCCCATCTTGTTATCCTCAATGGCAACGATGCAATACGTGCCTTGCTGCCCCTTCTGTCACTGGGAAAGGACACCGCAAGATCGAACCCAAAGCTAAGCACTTCTCCCATGGCAAGAACTACCAATCTAATTGGCCAAACCAAACGGATAATTCGAAGAGACTTGCAAAGATAACCAATCATACATAAAAGAATTCAGACAAGATTCAAATATTATTCATAGATAGACTTGATCATAAACCCACTATTCATCGATCTCAACAAACACACCGCACAAAGAAGATTACATCAAATAGATCTCCACAAGAGAGGGGGAGAACTTTGTATTGCGATCCAAAAAGAGAGAAGAAGCCATCTAGCTACTAACTATGGACCCGAAGGTCTGAGGTAAACTACTCACACTTCATCGGAGAGGCTATGATGATGTAGAAGCCCTCCATGATGACGGCCCTCTCCGGCGGAGCTCCGGAACATGCCCCAAGATGGGATCTCGTAGATACAGAAAGTTTCGGCGGTGGAATTAGGTTTTTGGCTCCGTTGTGATCGTTTGGGTGTATGTAGGTATATATAGGAGGAAGGAGTACGTCGGTGGAGCACCGAGGGGCCCACAAGGCAGGGGGCGCGCCCTAGGGGGGGCGCCTCCCACCCTCGTGACTGCCTCTTTGACTCCTTGGAGTAGGGTCCATGTCTCCTGGATCACGTTCGGTGAGAAAATCATGTTCCCAAAGGTTTATTCCGTTTGGACTCCGTTTGATATTCCGTTTCTTCAAAATACTGAAATAGGCAAAAAAAATAGCAATTCTGGGCTGGGCCTCCGGTTAATAGGTTAGTCCCAAAAATAATATAAAAGTGGAAAATAAAGCCCAATATAGTCCAAAACAATAGATAATATAGCATGGAGCAATCAACAATTATAGATACATTGGAGACGTATCATCCGTCTGCGGTTATTGGCCCGGGTGTGACTAGGTTTGTCACGCCCGAATAGGTAGCCATCATCCCGAGTCAGGAAGCGTCCACGCGATCCGTAGATTGATCTGGTGTGTTCTACTCTACTATCCAGCTCCTGCTGAAGGTCGTATCTATGGTCCCGAGCTGTTCTGTTCCTGTTTTTGCGAGGTGGTGGGGCGGGCTGTGGTTCGGCCTGAGTTGCCGCTTTATCCCGACCGCGGGGTGGTCGGTCCACCGCACTATTCCGACCGCGTGGTGGTGGGTCCGCATTGCGTGAGGGAGGTATGGGATCTGGTGCCTCCTGAACGAACTGAGGTAGCAGTCTGCGCTTTGGGTAACTCTTGGCTGGGCGCTTGTGGACGTATTCTTTGGCTGCCAGGACATCAGTCCACCTATCAATGAGCAGGTGTTGATCAACTTGGAGGTGCTGCTGCTTTTTCTTTAGGCTTCTTTGAGTAGCTATCAGCTGGGGCTTGAAGCGCTCCCGCTCTATAGGTGCCTCAGGCACGATGAAATCCTTGCTGCCGAGGCTCTCCTCATCCTCGGAGGGTGGACGATAACTATCATCATCTGGGTCGCTCGGCATGTCCTGTTTATCAGGGTTAGCTTGCTCATTGTCCTGTTCCTCCTGTTCGGATGCTGCTCCAATAGGGTCTTCGTTGTTTTCAGCGTCGTCCGGAGTGCTATTTTCTCCGGTGCCAGTGTTGCCATCTTTTGAGCGGCATGGCTTAGCGCCGCGTTTAGGGCGCAGGCGCTTGGACTGTGTCTCTGAAGGTTTATTCACATCTGGGTCTTCTTTGACATCGCCGCTAGATTCTCTAGGTGTATCAGCCATGTACACATCGTATGAAGAGGTGGCCATCTAATGTCCCGTGAGTTCCGGGTCTTGGCCTTGCTCCTTATCAGCATCGTCATCCATACCGTCGATGTCTTCGGAGTCATAATCTAGCATGTTGGTTAAGTCCTTGACGGTAGCTATGAAGTGGGTGGCGGGTGGGAAGCAAAATTCTCCGTCGTCAGCCCGTAGTTCGAGCCGGACATAGTTCGGCTGCAAGTCTCCCGTGAATGGCAGGTTCTTTAAAGAGTTTAGCACATCGCACAAAGGTGACTGCTGAAAAACGTCTGCGGCGCTAAATTCTAAGATCGATAGCCGATCTAGCTCGGTGTCCGCGAGCGTACATGGTCTAGAACATATATTCGGAGACGAGTCCAGAGTTCCATTGGCGCAAATATTGCAGGGTGTCGAGTCTGCGTGCGGCTCTAGTGTCGCGGACTCTGTGGCCTCGAATGGCATGATCTGCTTTGGTTCTAAGGCCATTGCAGCAGCAGGAGCCATCTCCTGAATCTGGTCCGATGATGGATTTAAGTCATGTTCATCCGGGCGAGGGGGGGGGGGGGCAATCGCTGCGGTCTCAAATTCATTGAAGATCAAGTCTCCATGGATACCCGTGACGTAGTTCAGGCTTTCGAATCTCACCTAGTGGCCAGGGGCATAGCTATCAATCTGCTCCAGATGGCCAAGCGAGTTGGCCCGCAGTACGAAGCCGCCGAACACGAAAATCTGTCCGGGGAGGAAGGTTTCTCCTTGGACAGCGTCGCTATAGACATTGAAGGGGCCATCGAACCTTTCATTGATGGCACAGTGGAACTCTTAATGAAAGCACCAATGTCAGTGTCAAAACCAGTGGATCTTGGGTAGGGGTTCCCAAACTGTGCATCTAGGATCGATGCTAACAGGAGACGGGGGACATGATGTTTACCCAGGTTCGGGCCCTCTCTATGGAGGTAATACCCTATGTCCTGCTTGGTTGATCTTGATGAATATGAGTGTTACAAGAGTTGATCTACCACGAGACCATAATGGCTAAACCCTAGAAGCCTAGCATGTATGACTATGGTAATGAGTATCTCCTTTTCGGACTAACCCCTCCGGTTTATATAGAGACCGGGGGGAATCTAGGGTTACATAGAGTCGGTTACATAAGAAGGAATCTTCATAGTCGGTCGCCAAGCTTGCCTTCCATGCCAAGAAGAGTCCAATCCAGACATAGGTACAGTCTTCGGCCTTCATGTCTTCTCAGCCCATCAGTCCGGCCCATGGATAACAGGCCGGACGCCCGAGGACCCCTTAGTCCAGGACTCCCTCAGTGAGGTCCTGCGAGGCTTGCCAATTCCACGCCAAGTATATCCACCAGCTGGCCCAGGGCCTCCAGACTATCCCACTCTCATGGTTGTTCGCGGCCTGGGGGCTGGATATCCTCGGTCCATTCCCTCAAGCGCCTGGAGGTTACTGCTACCTCTACATCCCCATCGACAAGTTCACCAAGTGGGCGGAAGTGGAAGCCGTCCGCACCATTCCAACCGGGTCGGCAGTCAAGTTCATCAAGGGCATTGTGAGCTGATTTAGGGTCCCTAACCGCATCATCACCGACAACAGTTCGTAGTTCACTAGCAATCTCTTCAAAACGTATTGTGCTAACCTTGGGAAGCAGATCTGCTACGCCTCTGTGGCACACCCCAGGAGCAATGGTCAAGCCGAGCGCGCCAACACAGATGTCCTGAGGGGTCTCAAGACTAGGACCTTCAAGAAGAAGCTTGAGGCCTACGGCAGGGGCTGGCACGACGAGCTCCAGTCCGTGTTGTGGTCCATCTTCACAACCACCACTAGGCCGACAGGCAAAACACCATTCTTCCTCGTCTACGAAGTAGAAGTGGTTCTCCCACACGAGGTCAAGCATCGCTCCGCGCAGGTCCTGGCGCGGTAGGACGCCATGCGGGGGATGGATCACATGTTGGGGGTGGAACGCCGCCGTGAAGCCTCGCTCCAGGCTGCGAGGTACCAGCAGAGGCTACGGCAGTACCACTGCCACAACGTCCGCTCCAGGATGCTCGAGGTGGGTGACCTTGTCCTGAGGCGGGTGCTCTCGAGGGAAGGGCTGCACAAGCTCTTGCCCGTGTGGGAGGGCCCGTTCTGGGTCGCCCATGTCTCCAGGCCTAGTGTCGCGCGCCTGGAGACGCAGGACGGGGTCCCCATCCAGAACTCCTAGAACATCCAGCACCTTAGGAAGTTCTACCCATGAAGAAAGGCCCGGTGCCTGTGAATCAAGGCCCAGTGCGTGTGAAGAATCTCCGCTCGTGACACTCTCACGTAATAATGAGTGGGGCTGTACACGCTCCGGAGTCTCAGGAGTGCTGCCGTCGGGCCTCAGGGCTCCCTCCCACGACTAGTGGCAGCACTTATCTCCGCGTTGGTGAGATGACAAGAAGACTAGACTAGGTGCCAGACGCGGCTTTCCATTTGCTTTCTACAGTTGGCTTTCCGGTGTCGCTTGCCGATCTTGTTCCTTCGATTCTGCCTTTGTTTCTGCCTTCGGTTCTTCGTTTGGCCTGTACCCTCTCTCGTGTCCCTCGCGAGGGGGCTAGACAGGTGCCCCTCGGGCCCTCGTGAGCGTTTTGTCTATTTTTCGCGAGGCACCCTCGTTCGAGCTGCAAGCTGGCGCACCCCCTCTATCCATGCCCTCGGGTACCGTGACACAAGGCGCTGGGTCATGGCCAGACATAGGTGACGCACGCTAGCCAGCAGGCTACAACGATGTGGACCAGGTACAGATCTCCTAGCAAATTTTTGTAGTTCATCCCTGTCAGGTACGGACAAACATGCGGCTCGCAAAGTGGGATCTTCTACACGCATCGAGCTAAGTCCTTTTACACGCGCACACATAAATCATGATGTCGCAACACATCACAGGAATGATAAACACATCATAACAACCCGAAAGTCATATTTTGCTGCACGCCCCCACGGGGCCCCATACTTGTCTTTCTCTAATGTAGGAAGAAAGGAAGAATGAAACAAAAGCAGGACGTGCTCCTGTGGCAGGTCACGAGGATGGACTCGCGGTGCTCTCCTGTGTGTCAGTCGGATCCCTCCTCGCGCTTCACCGAAGCGCGGCGATGAGCCGACCCACTGCCACCTTCGAAGCGGGAGCGGCGGCTGGTTGTAGCCACCGCTGCTGGAGCTGCCACGGGAGGAAGAGTCGCCGTAGCTGGACAAGACATGGCCGAGCCTGCCTCCCTCCTCATCACGACCATCGCCAAGGCCAAGCACCTCGTCACCATCGTTGTCCTCGGGTAGCACCCGGCATGGCGACCATCTTCCCCGAACACCCTCATGAAGAGGGTCATGTCGATGTCATACTTGAAGTGGAGGGCACACCGCCTGCCCAGCCCGCACGCGCGGGCGAACGTCTGCCAGCCGTGGGCCAGGACCGCGCTACCCACGGCGGAGATCTCCATCGCGACCCATGAAGCCCTGCTGTAGCAACTGTCCGCCTGTAGCCAGAGACCGCTTGGTCCTACGGACGGCAGTTCACCGACGAAGAAACTCGGGAGCTGAAGCCAGGTGCCAGCCGGGTTCTCCGACCACACGATGAACTCCGGCATCACCTCCGCCAAATGGAAACGCGGCCGGGGAGGCCGTGCAACCATGGCACGCCTCACCTCGTCAACAGGGCTGCCACGACCTGGGAGGCCACCACCGCGCAAAGAGGCGTCACCACGGCTGCGAGGGGCCGCGGCGGGGGTCGCATCATGCTTGCGGGGGCGACCGTGCCCCTCTTGGGCACGGTGAGCCAGGCCCCTCCTGGCGAGCTTTCCCCTTCTCTACAGCGGAGAGCCTCTTCACAGGCGCCATGGGCGTCGCTACAAGGAGTGGAACAAGGAAGAAGAAGAAGCAGGAGAAGCTAGGAGGAAACGGGTGATGGGGGCTCCGTCCCCCACTCCCCATTTATAGCCAAGGGGAGGCCAACTGCCGGCCTCCACGGTCTAAGGTAATAATGATCTTTTTCCTGCATGCAGCAAGGAGCCGTCAAGTCGGACAGTTGCCGAGGTTGTGTGGGGAAGCGGAGACGCCCACGTCCAGTCAGTCGCCACGCGCCGACTAAGGCCGCAGGCTGTTGGGGCCCACGGCGCTCCGCACTTGCCCTTTGGCTTCGCCTTGAAGCCAAGCCCGAGCGCGCCTTGGGACCGGGGGCTACTACCGGCGTTCTGGAACGGGGGTCCCCAGACTTGCCTGCCTACGGCCCGTGGCGTGGCTCCTCCGGTGGCCCCGTACGACCCATCTTCACCAGCAAACATTCAAGATCCTCGGGAGGGGCCGAGCCTAACAAGGCGGACGACGCAAGACCTCCTCAGGGGCGGCCTCACCAGGCTGGCTCACGAGGGGCGGAGAGATCAAGGCAAGGCGAACCTCACGAGGTTCCAATGACGTAAGCCATGACGATCAAGACCAGGCGGGCGCGGGCAGGCGCAGTGTCCTCGCTTCCTCTTTGGTGCTAAGGAGGCAAGCGCACACGAGGAGTCCCAAGGCATCAGGCAAAGGTTTCTATATCGATGCAACAAGTCCAAGACCAGCAGGACGGCAGGACAGAGGTCACCGTGGAGCCCAAGATGGCGTCACCACCAGAGGCTTTGGCAGGCGAAGACTACTTCCGTCAGGATACCTTGTACTAGTTGTCTCCCTTCGAATTTGGCCGTTGTGGGATCCCTTCCTGCTCAATATTTGGGAAGAGGAACAGGGCCTCTATAAATAGGAATAGCCACCACCACAGGTGGGGATCGATCTCATCTTGGATCGGAGCCACTCCATCCTTAGCCTCACACCAGTTCACTAAGCACAAGAACACCTCTCCTCAGGAGGCTGTTCTTCCCTTGTAACTATTCATCCTCAGCCCAATAGGCAATCCACCACACCACACTGGAGTAGGGTATTACACCACAACGGTGGCCCGAACTAGTATAAATCTTGTGTCTCGTGTTCCTTGAGTCCGTCGAAGCTAGGCCGTGAGATCGTTGAGTGTGCGAGCTAGAGAGGGGGGAGATCTTCGTGCGCACCCTAGAGTTCGAACCTCAAGGGTTTTGCTGGAATGCGAAATCCGACACTACTGTCATTGGGATAGGACACCGCAAGATTGAACCCAAAGCTAAGCACTTCTCCCATTGCAAGAAAAACCAATCTAGTTGGCAAAACCAAACTGATAGTTCGAAGAGAATTACAAATATATCAAATCATGTTTAAAAGAATTCAGAGAAGATACAAATAATATTCATAGATAAGCTAATCATAAATCCACAATTCATAGGATCTTGACAAACACACCGCAAAAGAAGATTACATCGGATAGATCTCCAAGAACATCGAGGAGAACATAGTATTGAGAATCAAAGAGAGAGAGAATAAGCCATCTAGATACTAGCTATGGACCCGTAGATCTGATGTAAACTACTCATGCTTCATAGGAAAGGCAAAAGACTTGATGTAGAAGCCCTCATGATCGAATCCCCCTCCGGCAGGATGCCGGAAAAGGCCCCTAGATGGGATCTCACGAGTATAGAAGGTTGCAGCGGTGGAAAAGTGTTTTTGTTGATACTTCTAGTGGTTTGAGAATATATCTGAATATATAGGCGAAGGAATTAGGTCAGGGGAGTCACTGGGGGCCCACAAGGCAGGGGGCGCGCCCTCCACCCTTGTGGCCGCCTCATGCCTCCGCCGACATGAGCTCCAAGTCTCTTGGGTGTCTTCTGGTCCAAGAAAAATAATCATGAAGGTTTTATTCCATTTGGACTCTGTTTGGTATTCCTTTTCTGTGAAGCTCTAAAACAAGGAAAAAACGGAAACTGGCACTGGCACTAGGCTCTAGGTTAATAGGTTAGTCCCAAAATTAATATAAAATAGCATATTAATGCATATAAAACATCCAAAACAGATAATATAATATCATGGAACAATAAAAAATTATAGATACGTTGGGGACGTATCAAGTCGTGACGCGACCGAACCTTCCCTCTTCATGCGCCTTCAGCTAGGTAATCAGCTTGTTGAAGAAGACCCCTAGCTTACTGCTGGGGGCCTCCTATTTGCTAGCTAAATAGACCAACCCTTCCATGCCCATTGCAGTAGTTTGGACACCAAAACGCTTGGCCAGGTCGGCCAAGCTCTTGGTCCAGAGATCGACCTGCCCGGAGTGGTTCGCCAGCTTGTCCTCCGCATCCTTTCGGAGGCGCCTTGCGGTATCCAGATCCTTCGACAACTGCTTCTCGTGAGCCTCGACGGATTCTATTAAGCTCTCCAAGGAGCTGAACCTGGCCTTCATATCTTCGATGTTGCCGTTGGTAGTCACGAGCCTTGGCTCTTGGAGAGATGCGATTTTGTGTCCTTTAGAAGGGAATCTGTTTCCTGCGCCTCCTCCTTGAGGGCCGAGAACTCCTTGGTACTCCTGGCAAGCTTCTCCGCCAGCTCAGCCACCTGTCGGTCGAGGTCCACCTTGGCAGTAGAAGAAGCGGCAAGGTCATCGGCAAGTTTCTTCAGCTGAGCAGGAGAGTTGGCAGTGAGCGCATCCATGGCAGCCTTGTGCTTGTCCTCCAGCTTTGGTGCACTGCTGAACAAGGGCCTCCAAGTCATCATCCTTAGTGTGGAGAGTGGTTTGGAGCTTCTCCTCCTGGGAGCGATATCCTGCTCCCTGGAGTCTAGGAGCGCCTTGCGCTCCACTAGGCGCGCCTCCTGAGCGATGACGTCCTCCCTTGTCATCAAGAGAGTCTCCTACTGCCTCAAGAGGACCTGAAACTGCATGCCGTGCCAATCACGTAGCTCAATTCCCTTTTCCTTCAGCCTTCCACCTTATTGGTGGACTTTCGCTGCTCCTTGAGCTCCTGCCACTTCCGGTTATGCCGCTCTCGCATCTCTTTAAGGCCCGCTACCACAGATTCCATGAAGGATAAGTCCGTGGCAATAGCGACAGAGTTGTCCACCTCTTCGACTCATTGGTACAGTGAGGCCATGATATGCTAAAGCTCTTCTTCAAGCCCTACGCTAGTCGTCATTGACGAGCCGGGGGCTCCAAGTCCAGGCTATGCAAGCACCAACACTAGGTTGCTCGAAGATGGTGGAGGGACCTCCGCCGAGGTGCCAAATGAGGGAAGGGGGGCCATGGTTTGGAGGGGTACCTTCTCTTCAATCACAACCCCCTACCCTGACGTGCTACCGAGTGTTTTCTCAGGCTCCTTTAGGGGTCCCAGGGCACCCCGGCAGCAAGTTCGTGCCCCTCCGTGGCACCGATCTTGGTAGCCTCCTCTGCGGCGTCCTTCCCTATGCTGGCCACCTCTTCCAGCAAATCTGGCTCTTCACTTAAAGGGGCTGCAATCAGGTCTAGCAGTCAAGACAGGAATACAGAGTTGTTGGCAAGACAGGGATGCGAAGTAGAATGATAAGGGAGAACAGGAGAAGAAAAGCAGATAAGTTACCCGGAGAGGTTTGCTGGGTAGGAGCTTCAGTTTCCCCGACAACATCAGCTGCCGAGCCAGGATTGCTGCTCCCTCCTTCGGCGGCGTCGCCCTATGGGGACTCTTCCGTGGGAACCCTTGGCGGGGATTCACCAACTCTTTCAACGGACGGAGTGGGCCCCTCCTGTAAGGGCTCGCCTTGAGTGGTCCCCTCCCCTCCCTTGGACTCAATAGTGGGGAGCTCTCCTCCATCGCTCCCCGATGGAGGAGCATCTTCTGCGCTTTCGGGCTGGGGGCTGAGCTGGAGGCTTGGTGTCGGGACGCTCGTACTGCTCCCTGCCGGGCACGTCCCTTCCACTATCGATGGTGGTTCCGCGTGTTTGAGCCGCTTGGTCCAGTGGACGAGGGTCTCCGTGTCCTCCTCCTCCCTGTCGACAGCAGCAAGCAAGAACAGATAACAGATATAAGCAAACATACTAGAGTTACTACGAGAGATGAAGAAAAGGAGGGATGGTTAACCTTATTCTTCATCAATGAGCATGGAGTTTAGCTCAAACTCCATGGGTGGCGTGGGAGCCCTACTCCTCTTCTGGGGTGGGGGAACGGAGCTCTCCGGAAACTTCGACCCCTACCAGAACGCAAGAAGCTCCGATGAAGACGAGATCTGTGAAGAGCTCATCCTCGATCAGGCGTTGGGAACGTCCTCCGTGACTGTCGGCTGCTTGGTGGGAAGGGCCATGGCCCCGGAAAGCTGAGGAGAATACCGGTGCCCAACTTCAGGGATGCTGTGATTGGATATGGTCTCCTTCGTCTTCTTGGCGGCGGAGACAGGATTGGACACTACCGATCCTCGGTAGTGTCCCACTTACGAGGGCGTGGGTCCAAGACTAGCTCGGGAACCTGAAGGCCTGCCGCAAGCCACTCCTCCTAGGGTTCTTTCGCCTCTGTCACCTGCTCTCCATCCTGGGCCTCCGTCACCGCAGTGTATAGAGCCTCGATCCCGAAAGGATCAACCCCGGTAGGTTCGTCCTCAGCACCCTCACCCCTGGCAGGATTATCCGCGGCAACCCCTTCATAGGCTTGTGCCTCGTCTCCGCCGTTGGAGGAACCTCCTTCCTCAGCTTTTCACCTTCCCATTGCCGCCTTCTTGGCCATCGCCATCGCTGTGGCCCTCAGTGCCTTGTCCTTCTCCAGCCGCTTCTTGATGTACGCCGTCTCCACTGTGGAGATGCGCTTGTACACTCTAGTCTCCACCGTAGAGGCCCGCTCCTCTAGGGTAGAAGCCCATTCAAGCTCTTCGTCGAGCATCGGCAATCACCAATCACTTGCAACTCTGTGGGCATTGCACTCTGGCATCCACTTCAGAATCTAGTCCCTGGCGGAGTTAATGTTCAGTGGGATAATGTTCGACGGCAGTTTGAATAATGCAGGGCTACCGAACAACTGATCGCACAACCAAGCATGGCCATATACCGACAGGTTTTTGGCCAGGCTAGGTTGCAATCTCATCTTGTCTGCAACATCTCTATACTCCGAGGCGAATATGTCCCTCTTCTGCAATGGCGCAATTCGCCGAAGGAGAAAGTCGGCCCCTACATGTTCGACAGTCAGTCCGGTAGCTTTCAGATGGGTGATCCTCTTTATCGCCAAGCAGAGGGTGCGTCGACTCCACCGGTGACCTCTGTCAATCCGGACGCGCCGGACACTCTAATGGAAGCGCTTCAGAGCGCCTCCATTGTTGAGGAACATCGTGCCCTTATGGGTACGGTGGTTGAAAAGGTTTGGTCCGCTAAAAGTGGATTGAACAAGGCCTATACTAGCCTTCTGACAGGCTTTGAGGTACATGATTTAACTACATAAAGGAAACCTGTGTTTAGTTAGCAGCCCCTAAGACTTTGTTCGGCGTTCGCGAAGAGAAGCTGAATAGAGGATCGAATATTTCACAGGAGATGACCATATATGTCTATTTGAACAAACAGGCTTCGATGTTAGCGGCCACTACTCATTCCGCCGAGATATCTGAACTAAAGCGGAGGCTGGAGCGGGCCGATGAAGAGCTCATCTGTACCAACAAACAGTTGGAGGATAAGCAAGGTATGTGGTACTTGTTTGCATCTGAAATGATATGACTTGTTGGTTTATTATCTTGCTGAGTTTTGTGATTATGCTTATAGTTGGCGCGTCCGAGGTCGAGGCCATAAAGAACGCGCTAGCCGAAGCCAAGAAGGAGGCGGAGGGGGAACGAGTTGCCCACCAGAAACATGAATCACAGGCGGAGGAAGTCCAGCAAGAGCTCTGGGATGTCATAGGCAAATTTGAGTCCTTGGAGCGCAAGATTACAGATCAAGATGCCGAACTTGCTAAGGCCCTCTAAAGCATGCAGGAAGCCCGGGTTGAAGCCCAAGGAGCCTTCCTGGAGATTCAAGAGGCCAAGAAGATTGCAGTAGGTAAGGCCTTTATTATGCAGAGGAAATTTGTGAGGAGAAGTTACCTCTAGGGGTTATAAGAGTTGATCTACCTCGAGATCATAATTGCTAAACCCTAGCTGTCTAGCTTATGAGAATGCTGATAGCCTCTACGGTCTAAACCCTCCGGTCTATATAAACACCGGAGGGGCCTAGGGTTGTACAGAGTTGGTTTGTAAAGGAAGGAAATAACATATCCGAACACCAATCTTGTCGACCATGCATATATGAGTCCTACCCGGACACGGGGGGAAGTCTTCTGCTTTTATCTTCATGGCCCATCAGTCCGGCCCATATCAAGTAGTCTGGACACCTGGGGAACCCCTAATCCAGGACTCCCTCAGGCGCCACTGTCGGGTGAGCAGGGTGGTCCGCACGGTAGACTTGGTGGGGAGGAGGCCGATGATGACGAGAAGCATGTCATCGAGGAGGCTGCTGATGAAGTCCATGCTCGCCGGATGCGGTTTTGGCTCGAACCGCATCCGCTTGTTGGCTGCCTCGCTGTCCATCTCAGCCGGTTGCGCCGCCGGTGTACACGTGTATTGTTGGTGTGTATCATGTGTTGGGTGTGCGCGAGTGCGTCCTTCTATGCATGCCGCCGCGTAGTGGTGAAGTGTGTGCGAGTGCGTCCTCCACGCAGAAGAAGTGTGCCCTCAATTTACTAGCGTGCGGGGTGCTACCCGGAGTGGTTTCTACTTTGTTTACTTCACCACGTGTCATATGGGCCTGTAGTTTACTTATTTTCACCCACTGCCACATGGGCCAGCACACGAAGATAAAGACCACAAGCTGACAAGGCAACATGTGGACTGGTTGACCGGTCAACTAAATAATATACGGAGCTAAATGCGGACACACTAACCATATAATCCCTCGGTATAGAGAGTTTGAATGAGAGGGGAGGCCCGTGAGAGATAGTAGAGAGAGAAAGAGCTACTCCCTCTGTTTGATAATGTAGTGCCTACATTTTTTAAAGTCAAAATTTTGAAACTTTGACCAAGTTTATAAAGAAATTACTTATATCTACAATACCAAAGATAAATGATAGTATGAAGGAAGTACATGTTGTCATGAATCTAATGATCGTTCCTGATGTAAATGTTTTTCTCCACATATACCTGGTCAAACTTTTTTGAGGTTTGACTTTTCAAAATATCCATATGCTTACGGACGTGAGAGAGTACCTAACTAGAAAGAGACAGTGTGTGTGAAATAGAAAGAGTGACTAAAAAAAGTGTGTGTGCGTGTGTGAAAGGGAGATGGATACACGTGATAAAGTAGAAAAAAAGTTTGTGTGTCTTATGCAAACATATCACACATGCATCTTCAACAACAGAAGAGAGGTGAGGGGATAGTGTGTGGTTGTTTGCAACTGAGAGAGAAATACCCCTAGCACGTGTCCAAGAGAGGTCTGACAAACAAGGGAGAGAGGTCGAGAGCGAAGTATGGAGAAAATGCAGACATGTGGAGGAGAGAGTGTATGTTTGTGACAGAGAGATCCCCTATAGATCGTGATGGGAATACATGGGTGGGAGATCGAGTGACAAGGTGTGTGCATGATAGAAGATACCCCGAGAGATATCGATGTAGACGTATGGACGGAAGGAGACAATACGTGTGTCCCTAATGGCCAGTGAGAGATAGTCATACTTAGGGGGGGAGTGCGTGCGCCTATGATGGAGTGAGGGATTATGGTACTTAGGGGGTGCATGTCATATACAGAGAGAACAAGGGTGGACAGTGTTAGATGGGTCTATGTAGCACGAGCGAGATTTGTATATGTGTGAACTAGGGAGATATGAAGTTTGAGACAGATAGAGGAGCCCCGATACGGCTGAGTGGTGCATCAGATAGCTGAGAGGAGGAAAGAGATATTCCATCCCCACGATAATGTAGTGCATATAAATTTTTTAGAAGTGGAACATTGGAAACTTTGACCAGGTTTACGCAAATATTATTTGTATCTACAATACCAAAGATACATCATATGAAACTACATCTCATGATGAATCTAGTGATACATGTTTGCCGTTCTATATGTAAATGTTTTTCTCCATGTACATGGTCACACTTTGTGATGTTTGACTTTTGAATAAATCTATATGCTATGGACCGAAGAGAGTGGGTAAGTCAAGAGAGATCAAGTGCGTGTGAAAGAGAATGAGGAAGTGTGCAAAAAGAGTATGTGTGTTAAAGAGAAAGGGACACCAAATGATAAATTAGAGAGAGAGGGTGTGTGTTCATTTCTTATGCAAACATATCACGCGTGCATCTCCGAGATAGAAAAGCGAGGTGAGGAGATACACAAAGATAGCTAGTGTGTGATTGTTTGCAACGGAGAGAGACACCCCTATAGCACATGTCCAATAGAGGTCTGGCAAACAAGGGATAAAGGTCAAGACGGACTCATGGAGAAGATGGATGCATGGGAGGGACAGATGGTGTGTTTGTGATAGAGAGATCCCCTCGAGATCGTGAGGGGACCATATGGTTGGGAGATCGAGGGACGAGGTGCGTGTGCAATAGAAATATGCCCCGAGAGAAATCGAGATAGACCATGCACATGTTTGTGATGGAGACTAAGAATTAGCTAGTCATATACATATAGGGGGGACTGCGTGTGCCTACATTGAATGAGATACCATCATACTTGGCTAGGCGTGAGATTGTGTGTGTGCGCGTGTGAGATGGAGAAAGAATGAGGGAGAGAGAGAGAGTTTTAGATGGGTCTATTGTGTGCAAGTGAGATATGCATGTGTATGTGTGACCCAGAGAGATGGAGAGTTTGAGAGAGAGAGGGAAGAGCTCCGAGACGGCCGAGTGGTGAGTGAGAGAGTTACGGGCAATGAGCCAGGGAATTTGTGTGTGTACGATGAGTGCACCCAAGAGATTTACCTTGGACTAGAGAATCATACATAGTGTGCGAGAGAGACCTATACATGGAGTGTGCATGCGAACTAGAAAGACCCCCCCCCAAACACACACACACACAAAGAGAGACAGAGGGAGAGGGACCAACAAGGTTTGTGTTTGGATGCATGTGATAGAATTGAAGATTCTCGGTGAGAGAGAGAGAGAGAGAGCAGGAGTCTGAGAGAGGGGGAGGTCGCGTTTTATGCATCAAAGACTGATATAAACCATGTATCAATATAAACTTGCATTCAAATATTTAAATTGGAGAACATGTTGTGTGTAATCCACGCATGAACGGAGATATGCGTATCATATAAGTCCATTAATTTGACTTTCAACATGTTCATGGAGTACTATAATACTATACAACATGCTACTCGACTGAGGTGTTCAATTTTGGATTTAGTTCACTATTTTGACCTGGTGAACGAGCAATTTCATTTTGGGTTTGATTCCCATTTTTGAGTGGGTCAACTATTTGTCATATAGTAAATCGTTAGTAACGAGCATGTAAAAACACATTAGTCCTGAGCATCATCTCTCCATCTAAAAAAGAAGTGGCAAGCTAATATTTCAAAATTTGATTCAAATCGACTTGGTAAAGTAGACGTGGGTGCTCGTTCTCCCAAAATTTGAACGAACTACTAAACACCCTCTGCTCGTGTAATGCCCCAGGACCGATGTGCCAGGTGTCCTCCAGTTATTCGTTGTCGTTGCCTTGTCATTGCTTGTGTGTCATGCATTTCATATCATGTCATCATGTGCATTTCATTTGCTTACTTGTTTGTCTCATGCATCCGAGCATTTTCCCCGTTGTCCGTTTTGCAATCCGGCGCTCCTATGTCACCCGATGCCCCTTTCTACCTCTTTTCATGTGCGGGTATTAAATGTTTTTGGATTGGACCGAGACTTGTCATGCGGCCTTGGTTTACTACCGTTAGACCGCCTGTCAAGTTTCGTGCCATTTGGACGTCGTTTGATACTCCAACGGTTAACCGACGGACCGATAAGGCCTCGTGTGTGTTGCAGCCCAACACCCCTCCCATCATCTAGGCCGTTCGATCAAGATCGCGTGGCCGCAAACCGGACCTCATTTGGAGCTTCCTAGCTCCCTCTACGCCTATATAAACACCCCTCCATTTCATTCCCGGGTCTTCTTTCCCCTAACCCTAAAAATCCCTCCCCTCGCGCCGTCGGACACGTCCTCACCATGCCGGACAATGTCCGCCCCGCTGGACACGTCGCTCCAGCTAATCGCCGGACGGCACGTCACCCCCACCGCCGCTCTCCGCCAATCGTGCGCCTCCACGCGTCCCAGCCAGCTCCCACCGCCGCCACGGCCCGTGGGGCCCATCGCAGGCCCGTGCGGGCCCAGATCCGCGCCGCCGCCTGGCCGTTCGCCGCCTCCTCGTGCGCCCACTGGACCTCGCCGGAACCGGCCATCGCCGGAGTGCCCTGCCACCGGAGCTTCTCCCTGCCGCCTCGCCAGGTCATCTGCGCCGCCGTCTAGCCTCGTTTCCTCTCTGCTATCTCTCTCTCACGAGCTCCCTCTCTCTGTACTCCCCAGGGAACCTCGCCGGAGCCCCATGCCCTCGTGCTCATCGCCGGAATGGCCCGCTCTCGCCGGATCTGCCGCCCTCTCGTCGAACCCGGCCTCCCCGTCGTCCTCGAGCGTCCTCGCCGAGATCCATGGTGCGCCGCCGCCACCCTGCCTCTTGCACCCGATCGATTCGGGGGGGAGGACGAGGACGTAGCCCTGTGGGCCCCGCCCCACGTCCGGCCCACCTCCAGCCATAGCCCAGCTCCTCCCCGGCCCAGCGCATCGTCAAGGCCGGCCCATCGCCTGCTCTGCCATCCTGGGTCGAGCCCGATGTGAGCGCCCGCCTAAACCTCGCCCCGAGCTTCCTTTAGTGATCTATCGCTCATCTATTTTTTTTCCTGAAATCTGCTAAGTCCCAGTAATTTTATGCCTCCTTCCTTGCATCATAACTTCATCACCGTTGCTCTAATTCGTGCGTGTAGCATATCAAATTGTTCGTCTCAATGAGTACTCCATTTCATCTCATTGCATTATTTTCATTTGAGCTCATCTTGATGTCCGAAATGCTGTTGGAAGAGGGCTATGTGATGTTAGTTTCAGATCCGTATCAGCATTTGCACTTTTGTCATTTTTGCCATGATTAATGTGTGCATGCTATGATCCTGAGCTCTACATGTATTTTGAAGTATGCCATGCCATCTTTACAGGGGTGAATGCCATGTATTTTGTGATCTTTGTGGTGACTAGCACCAGCATGCAAAGTAGCTTACTCAATGTTGCTGATTTCAGGGACTGAAATATTCTAAGTCTCTGTCCTGACCTTATTTTTATGCCATGTGTTCATGTTGTTTCCTAGTGATTCTTGCCTCTTTTGAGCATGATCAGTAAGGATGTTTTGTAGATATTGTGGTGCTCTATCCTTCCATATCTTTGTTTGCATTTATGGAGCAACCTAGCTTGAGTCAATCGATCTCTACTTTTGCTATAAAATGTTCCTCGCAGATTGTTAACATGTTTAGCAATTTTGCCGAGCTTGTTGTTGTTGATCCCTGTGTGCTATGATGTTGTTCTTGCCATGTCTAGCTTTCATGCCATGCCTACTTGATGGGTGTATGCTTAGTTTGTCATGCCATGCTTTGTAGTGAGTGCATCGAGCTCGTACACATGCCTACTTGATGTCTGTTTCACCATGTTCCAGTTTTTCACTAAGTCTGAATCTGTTAACGATAATTGCCATGTTCACGTGGTTGCAATTGTATTTTCTGATCCCTTTTGGCTCAAGGTCAGTAAGGGACTTTTGTTGCATGCTTTGAGTAGCTTCATGCATTGCTTTGCTTTGCCATGATATGTTCCTGTAGCATGTAGTTATCGTACTCTAAACATTGCTTCCTGATGTTAAATTCCTGACTTGTTAATTTCTCTAAGTCTGTAACCTCTTATCATTTGCACTTTTGCCGTGCTTGTTTGAGCTTGCTATTGAGTGAATTAGCCGCAGCTCAGTGTTCATCTTTTGTTAAGCATCTTGAGTGGATCCCTGCCATGTATTTTTTTGCTATGTTTGAGTGCAGTAGCTTATTTATCTTGATGCATTTAGAGGGCCTCGTGTTGTTAATCGCAGATCGGTGCCATATTTGTTTTGCTTGCCACTTCCAAACCATGCATCCGTTTTCGGTGATCTTTATATCGATTTCGACCGAAATCAACTCACCTTTCTAGTGGCACTCTTGGATTTCCATGTTGAGGCCAAGTTCAATCATTCCTTTCCAAATCATGCATATGCATCACATATCGCATCCCGCATATCATACCATGTTTGCATCATGTTGCTTGAGCATTGCACGTGGTTGATTGTGTCTCCCTTTGCTTGCTGTTCTTGCTTGGGTAGAGCTGGGAGACGAGTTCGTGTTCGAGGACCCGTTCAGTACGCTTACGAGGATCAAGCTTTCGTCTTCTCGGAGAACTTTGCAGGCAAGATGACCATACCCTCGAAATCACTTCTATCTTTGCTTGCTAGATGCTCGCTCTTTTGCTATGCCTATATTGCAATACCTAACACTTGCTTATCATGCCTCCCATATTGCTAAGCCAAGCCTCTAACCCACCTTGTCCTAGCAAACCGTTGTTTGGCTATGTTACCGCTTTGCTCAGCCCCTCTTATAGCGTTTTTAGTTGCAGGTGAAGATTGGAGTTTGTTCCTTGTTAGAACATGGGTATTTTTGTTGGGATATCACAATATCTCTTATTTAATTAATGCATCTATATACTTGGTAAAGGATGGAAGGCTCGGCCTTATGCCTGGTGTTTTGTTCCACTCTTGCCGCCCTAGTTTTCGTCATATCGGTGTTATGTTCCCGGATTTTGCGTTCCTTACACGGTTGGGTTATAATGGGAACGCATTGACAGTTCGCCTTGAATAAAACTCCTCCAGCAAGGCCCAACATTGGTTTTACCATTTGCCACCTAGCCTTTTCTTTCCCTTGGGTAGGCCTGCCCAAGGGTCATCTTTATTTAATCCCCCCGGGCTAGTGCTCCTCTGAGTGTTGGTCCGAAATGGGCAGCCTGCGGGGCCACCTCGGGGCAACTCGAGGGCTGATTTTACTCGTAGCTTGACCTATCCGGTGTGCCCTGAGAATGAGATATGTGCAGCTCCTATCGGGATTTGTCGGCACATCTGGGTGGTTTTGCTGGACTTGTTTTACCATTGTCGAGGATGTCTTGTAACCGGGATGCCGAGTCTGATCGGATTGTCTTGGGAGAAGGAATATCCTTCGTTGACCGTGAGAGCTTGTGATGGGCTAAGTTGGGACACCCCTGCAGGGTTTTGAACTTTTAAAAGCCGTGCCCGCGGTTATGGGCAGATGGGAATTTTTAATGTCCGGTTGCAGAAAACCCGAAGCTTACTTATTTAAAATGCATCAACCGCGTGTTTTACCGTGACGGTCTCTTCTCGGCGGGGTCCGGGAAGTAAACACGGTGTTGGAGTTATGTTTGGCGTAGGTTGTTCTAGGATCACTTCTTGATCATAGTTTCTCGACCGTGCTTTGCCTTCTCTTCTCGCTCTCATTTGCGTTTGTTAGCCACCATATATGCTAGTGCTTGCTGTAGCTCCACCTCACATACCTTTTACCCTACCTATAAGCTTAAATAGTCTTGATCGTGAGGGTGTGAGATTGCTGAGTCCCCGTGACTCACAGATACTTCCAAAACCAGTTTGCAGGTGCCGATGATATTGTGCAAGTGAAGCAACCGAGCTCAAGGAGGAGCTCGATGAAGATCTTGTCCATTGAGTTGTTTCGTTTCACTCGATCAGTAGTGGAGCCCAGTTGGGACGATCGGGGATCTGTGTAGCTTTTGGGGTAGTCTTCTTTTATTTTGGTTCCATAGTCGGACCTTGATTGTATCTGGATGATGTAATGTTATATTCATGTATTGTGTGAAGTGGCGAGTGTAAGCCAACTATGTATCTCTTTCCCTTATGTATTACATGGGTTGTGTGAAGATTACCTCACTTGCGACATTGCTTTCAATGCGGTTATGCCTCTAAGTCGTGCTTCGACACGTGGGAGATATAGCCGCATCGAGCGCCTTACAAGTTGGTAATCAGAGCCTTCCCCGACCTTAGGAGCCCCCAGCTTGATCGAATCGTTGGCGTTGTTGAGTCTAGAAAAATGTTTTGAGTCATTTAGGATTATATATATCGGAGAGTAGGATTCTTTTTACTCCTCAGTCCCTTCGTCGCTCTGGTGAGGCATCCTGACATAGAGTTTTGACTCTTCTCTTCTCAAAATTTTCACTAAATTTTTTTTAGGATCACGCGGGTATCTTGGGATCGTTCCAATGGTTTTGTGACGAGAACATTGTTCTTGCTGCCTCCTGACATTTAGGGGTTGTGGCCGTGTCCCGGGGAGTTGATCTCTGAGGTGTTGTCGTCACAATTTTATCGTTGAGATTCTGGAATACCTGGGTTTTGCCGACATTGAAAATCTCTTTTATGTAGTTGTTGGTGAGATAACCTCAATGCCACCCAGTACTAGGGCGGGAGTTCGGGAGTATTCCATAACTCGTATAACGGATGCTTTTCGAAGGTTGAGGTAAATGATTTCCGAAGGTTTCTTGGTTATGTGTTGAAGGATGGATACAACTGGATGTAGGATTTGTTAGTTTTGGGTGAGATATTATGCTTCCCATGTATCCCCAACACCTGATTGCATAACCAGAAAATTTCGGGAGTTTATAAGTGGGAATTCAAGTAGCTCTTAGGATATCTTTCTGACAGATGTACGATATGAAATTGGGGTTCGACGTCTAGTGGTCCGCCTATCCACGGTTGGTTTTTTATAGTGGTCTCGTTGTGTCTTAAAGAGTCCTTGGCTATGCTGACTCGGGGATGCTTCGTATGTCATGTGCACTCACTACAAAAAAATACACTTCCATGATGATACGTGTTTGTCATAGTAGGTCGCTTTTTTTGTCATGCATGTACATCCATGACAAATTTATGACAGAATCAAGATAGTCATACCTGTGCTGTCATAGAAGTGTTCCATGACATTACCAAAATTATCATCATGGAAGTGTCCACTTCCATGACAATAAATCGTGTGTCACAGAAGTGCTTTCGTCAAGGGTGACCGACACGTGGCATCCACCGTAACGGAATGCCGTTAATCTATCGGGTCGGGTTTTGGATCCGATAACCTGTTGACAGCCCCGACCAATGGGGATTTTCCACGTGTAAAATCATCATTGGCTAGAGGAAACATGTGTCCACTCATCGTTGGGACAGATGTCATCCACTCACTGGACAGAAGACGCCTATGATACGTCGACACGTGGCACGGTCCAACAGTGGCCCATTCCTGTGAAAAGGCTGGCCCATTTGACTTGGTCAAAAGCTGGCGGGCCGGCCCATGGAAAGCCTCTTAACAGCATGTTCGCATATAGCCCATTTACAGCCCGCTAACCCAAGTCCCGTTACGCCCTATCCGAATTAGGCCCAGTAGCATCATCTGGGCCGTCCAATATGATTCCAGCCCGTTTTCACTTCTGGCCCATGTATAGCCCATGACGTCTTTCAGCCCATATGAGGCCCTTTGTAACTCTTGGCCCATAAGCGGCCCGTGCTAAAACTGGCCCGTAATGAACAGTGTATCACTTTACACCCATTAATGGCCCGTGGTGAAACCGGCCCGTAATGAACAGTGTATCACTTTATACCCATTAACGGCCCGTTATTCCGTTGGGCCGTCTCCAGCCCATGTTATCTTTCGGCCTTCTCAAAGCCCATTTATTCTTGGGATCATTTCCAGCATTCATTTACTTATGGCCCGTTACTGTCATTTTCTACTTATGGGCCAAATTCAGCCCGTGGTTACAGTTGGCCCGTTTGTGGTCCGTTAATACGTTGGGCCATTTTCATAGCATCATCAAATATGGCATATTAACGATGGCCCGTTATGGTCGGCCCATGAATGGACGATTCCAACTCTAGCCCGTTTACGGCCAGAATGCGGTTTGTTTGGCCCATGTTTGGCCAATCAATCATACGTCTCGTATAAGGCCCATTAATGATACGACCCGTAGAAGGCCCATTGATGATACGACCCATAGAAGGCCCATTGTTTCTATGGCCCGTAAAAGGCCCACTGTTTCTACGGCCCATAGAAGGCCCACTGTTTCTACGGCCCGTAGAAGGCCCACTGTTTCTACGGCCCGTAGGAGGCCCAGTGTCACTATAGTAAATATTAGCCCATGGTTATTGTGGCCTAGTTTTAAAAAATAGGTTATTGCAGCCACTAGCAAACTGCAGAAAAAGAACTGCACTGACTACAAGCAAACAAATAAACAAGACAACAAGGAAATAAATAAACAACTTAAACTAGGCTATCACGGCTATTACACATATTACATCCACTGGGCATCAAAGTTCGCCACTAGTGCAAATATAGGGAACACAGCAGCATATAAACGCCGCAGCAAAACAAGTCCAGAACTGAAACCACTTCAGAAGAGCTCAAGAAACAATATCCTGGGTACCCATAATGCTAGCAAGATGCTTAGCAAGCTTATTAAGTTTCTCTTGTTTGGCGATTCAGTCCTCCAGCGCTTGTTGTTGCACCAGAAAGTATGCATCTGAATTCTGCAGGGACTTCCTCAGTCCTTCGGCTTCCAGTCGCATAACATCTGATCGATGTCTTTCAACTTGAACTTGAGACTCAAGAAGCCGAACTGATTCAAGCAATGAGTTCGAAGAGCTGGTGCTAGCAGTGGTAGCCAGTAACTCGAACACTACATCAAGACAGGACTTTGGGGTTGTCTCAGTGTCTTCAATATAGTTTTTATCAGCTTTCTTGGAGACCAACAGGGATGGCTCACTATCTTGAACCTTATCTGCATTACTTCCTTTACCATTGCATAACAGGGTACTCTTCTCCAATATTTTATCCGCGTTCTAAAAGAGAAACAAACAAACACATCTCAGGTTTACAATGTAGTATATGAAACTCATTTTGGTAAACTAGTTCAGTAGTAAGGTGGACATGATAACAACATGAAACAAACATATATCTATGTAGTATGGTCACTATATGGTCTATATCATTCTAGTTTAAGTTGCCAAATCAAGATAGATACATTTCGAATCATATCTATTTAAGACAAACCAGCATAGACAGAATATAAGTGTGGGAAACTACACAGCAATAACAACACTTGTAATGTGCATGGCATGAGAACATAACTATTTATTCAATGGAAAATAAAATCAACATAGAGCAAGTTACAACAGCAAACAGCCAAACACGTTGAAGAAACAGGTTTAAAACATACCTGTTGCGCCATTGGAGTTTCGATTGCATCCTTCAAATTTGAAATTAGTTGGTATCAGTAAATACAGTGATGCAAGAGCAAAGTAGTATGAACCATAGCTACGGAACCTGACCTGAGAATAATTCTTCTTCTGCTTTAAGCGTTGACTTCGGGTTCGGAGTGGTGGTCCTCGTGATTTGGGCACTGCAGTTGCCTTACTAACTGCTCGTGTTTGGGTGCTCTATGGTGGAGACGGTGCTGTGTCAACGGGAACTGGGTGTCTATGTGCTGGGGTTGGGGTTAGAAGGGGTGTAGCTGGTTCTCTGTCCAACTGGGTAGGGTACAATCTACATTAGTGTGGGTTATGTGTGGTGGGGCTGGTTCTTGGGCAAGTACAACCGTGGTTCTATCTGCATCGACAGGTAGCATGATCTTTTCTGAAGACCGTGTTTTTACTCCCACGGATACTGCCATCACTCCCTCCAATTGAAATGGCTGATAAACAAGAAAAGTAATTGAATGTACAGACATTGTAAGATAGACAGGTGGAATGGATAGTAGGGAAGAAAACATGGCATGAAATAATTCACAGTTATGTTGACTAAGCAAACAGAATGGCAGGACATAATTTCACATATATGATGGCTAATTAAACAGGATAGCATGACACAATTTCACATGTATGATGGCTAACTAAACATGATAGAATGACATACTTCAAAATATGATGACTATGTAAACAGGATGACATGATATAACTATACGATGTGTCTATTAAAGTGGTTGGCATGCCATAAATCACAAACATGTCATCGATGGAAACATGATGGCATGATATAATTCACGGATAGAATGACATAATTTAAATATGATGACTATGTAAACAGGATGAGATGATATAACTATATTATGTCTTTAGAAAATGGATTGGCATGCCATAATTCAGATACATGCTGTCTATGTAAACATCATGGCATGACATAATTCAAATATACTAAGGAAGTGAGCAGAGGGCAATCGCATATATGATGTGTCAACTAAGGAGATGGCATTCAATATTGTGTATATGATGTAAAA
Source organism: Triticum aestivum (assembly GCF_018294505.1). Classification (NCBI taxonomy): domain Eukaryota; kingdom Viridiplantae; phylum Streptophyta; class Magnoliopsida; order Poales; family Poaceae; genus Triticum; species Triticum aestivum. The sequence continues at coordinate 382,038,196 of NC_057812.1, read as the reverse complement.
ACTAAGCATTGCAATACAACATATGTATTATATGAGTAATATAACCCTACCAAGTTTGAGCATACACCTCAGGGGGATAATAGGACTGGTCATCTGCCTCTGAATCCTCCTCTGAAGAGCTATCTGTAACCAGCAAGATATCTGCTTCAGCAGGTAGCATTGTCTGCTCTGAAGACCTTGTTTTCACTCGAGATTTCTCCATCACCAATTCAAATGGCTGATGCACAGGAAGAGCAGTTGAATATACAAACATTGTCGACAAAAGCAATGAGAAATACAAAAAAAGGACGGCATGATATAATTCACATATATGACGCTTGCCTAAACAGCATGGCATTGCATAATTCACATACATAATGCCTTGCAACAAGATAACATTGCATAATTCACATATATAATGTCTTGCAACAAGATGGCATTGCATAATTCACATATATGGTAATTAGATACTAAACAGGTGGCATTCACACAAAGCATGTCTAAACTAATTAAATGACATAGCAATGCAAGATACCATACGCACGATATGAGCAACATAACCCTGCCAAGTTAGGGCATGCACCTCAGGGGGGAAATATGACTAGTCATCTGTCTCTGAATCCTCCTCTGACGAGCTATCGGTAACCAGCAAGACATGCGCTTCGTCAGATAGCATTGTCTGCTTTGAAGACCTTGTTTTCACTCCAGATTTTTCCATGACCGTGCCAAATGGGTGATGCACAGGAAGAGTAATTGAATGTACTAAAATTGTTGACAAATTTAACACGTAATAAAAAAATGATGGCATGATATAATTCACATATAAGATGACTGGCTAACTAGGGTGGCATTGCAAGATTCACATATATGATGCCTGGCTAGACAAGATGGCATTGCATGATTCACATATATGATAAAGAAACTAAACAGATGGCATTGACACAAAGCATGTCTAAACTAAGTAGATGACATCTTTAATGTATACAGTAAGCAATGCAAGGCACCATATGCATGATATTACCAGCATTAGCATGCCAAGTTAGAGCGAAGACCTCACGGGGTAAATAGGAGTGCTCTTCTCCTTCTGAATCCCCCTCATAATAGTTATCTTCCTCTTGATTACGATCCGAAATGGGTGGAGGGGGTCTGCCTTTGCGCCCACCATGGAACGACGTCTGCATGAAATTTTATTGCCACGCAAGGCTCGTCTCTTTTGCCCTACATGATCAGTTCCATTGTGTACAATAACTGGCATGCATAGGAATAAACCATAGTGAGATTATGTAAGGAGTGCATGCACAAATCCAGAGTGATGGTAGCAAACTGTGGATAGACCCAAAACCAATGATAGCAGGCAGATAATAGCTTTAGTTAGAAAATACAGATAATGGCTCCTTTAATGTTTGTTTGCACCCAACATGAAACTCATAGTAGACACCGGAGATTAACCAGATAGTAGACAGATAGTACAGATTGCTACCCCAATATGTACCCCACAACCATTTAAAAACTCAAGTTCAGCATTAGTTTGGACCTGACTCAGAGTCTAATAGGTGAACACGACGATAATGTAGCATGTCATCATATTAAGCGACGCATAACATAAGTAGACACGGAAGAGTGCGACTCTCTTGTGGACCCGTGTAGTCCTCAAGGTCATCTGCTCAGTTAATGACGGTAATGCAGTTGCCATGGCTGTCGGCGGCGGGGAAGAAGATCTGAGGCGGCGAAAGACAGTCTGGAGAGCAGATCCCTGCTGTGGTGAACCCTTCCGTTGTTGGAGTAGCTGAGCTGGGGTGGAACACAGCGCCGCAGGAGCAGGACAAACCACACAAGGTTTTCTTTGACACATATCTGTAACAGAAGTAATTGAGTAAGGGCTTGTTTGAATTTGAGGATTCTAATAATGCAGGGATAGGAAATAGACAAGAATAGGATAGGAATGCACGTGCAAAACAGAGAATTTAAAAACACAGGATTTCTGCCAATCTGGGTGTTTGATTCACAACAATTGGAAGATTATAGGATGCAAAAAAGCATGGTGAGATTAAGTCAAACCACAAGAAAATGTACGGTTATAATGCTATTATGCTACTATCTCTTATTCTTGTGCTTGATGAATAGGAATATGAAAAGGAGGAGAAGTGGAAATTAGAATTCCTACGGTTTTTCTTTCAAGGAGACACTAAAGGAACAAATCCTACAGTTTTCCTTTGCTCCATTCCTTTGCACCAAATTCATGAAAAGTAGTACCATAGGAAACTTTCCAATTCTGATGTTTTTCATTCACTTTTCCTTTCAAGCACTGGCGATTCTAGTAGGCAGGCTTGAGCAAGGAAAATCCTACACTAAAAAATGTTTTTGTGCTACTTCTATTACTTTGGACCCAGGCCACTGCCATACTAGCTCAACTCCCAGGCCCATCGACAAATGCACAGCTCAAACGCGCAGAGATAAATAATGATGGCGTTCAAGAGAGTCCATCACGGATAGCTAAGTTGCCTGGTACCTCACTGCTTGTCATATAGTAGGATAAAATAATCATATTTCCCGTTACTACGAGTGCTCAGTGGACAATATATATAACATGTAGAGTAAAAAAGAGATGCAACAAGTGTACAACCTCTTTGGCGAAGCCATGTCGATCTCAGCGTGATTGGGTTGGCCGGTGAGGATGCTCCGACTGACTTGGTTGTCAGGGGAGGGGAAGAAGATCTTAGGTGTCTGGAGATGGAGCCCGAGGTACTGCTCCGCTGTGATGGAGGGTTTCGTTGTTGCAGCAGCTCCGGTGAGTTTTACGACGCCGAGGCTGAAGCAGGACAAGAGAGACAACAAACAACGTTAACCTGAGTGGAATTCTAATAGCATCTCCAATACATGACGTAAAATACATAAACACAAAGTGCTAGATGTAAAATACATCAGCCGCTCATCTCTGAACTTAACTGTCAAAACTAAATTTAACTATGAAACTGAACTTAACTATCGAAACTGAACTTAACTGTCGAAACTGAATTTTGCTGTCGAAACTGAACGCACTAGCAAGGTGAGGCTACACATCGGTCAACTGACTTTTTCATCTCTGCTCAGTCGATTTTGCAGCCGTTGGATACGAAATCAAGGGCATGCGGTTCATCTTCAACCTCCACCCCCCCTGAGCCGGCCAAACAGCAGCCCCTCGCCGCCCGCGGCCGGCGGTGTGCCGCCCCGCCCGCCCCGAAAACACTCCCCACCGCCGGTCCACCGCCGCCCCGGCCATCCCTCTAGGCTCCCCCGTGCCGAGCTTTTTCTCCGGCGATCCCCACGCCACCGCCCTGCCAACACCCCGCCACCACCGGCGACCACTGCCCCCATCCTGAACCCTAACATAGATAGTGGGGTACCTCTCCGGCGAGCCCCCTCCCTATTGCGGTTGGTTCTTCCTTCACCCCGGCAGCATTGGAGTGAAGTGTAGCTAAATCGGAGCAGCATCGCAAGCAAGAGCAAGAGCGAGAGTAGTAGCGCGAGCAAGAGCAATAGCAAGAGCAGACCAGGTAGGGGACTGAGAGCAAGAGCAGAGCAGCAGCGCGAGCGAGAGCTAAAGCAGCAGCAGGTCCTATTAATGTGGACGTCGCCGCCAAGGGAGCGATGCCATGGAGGAAGTGGCCGGCGACGCCGCCGTGGATGGAGCCGCGCAGTGTGGGCTCGGGACCAAGCGCCGGCAGCACCGTGAGATCGAATCAGGAAGAAAATGCGGTGATTAGTGTACAACCTCTTTGGTGGCACCGATTAGGCCGCAGCTTCATCCGAGGAAATGGTGATGATGATGCTCTTCCGGTGGTGCAGGTGAAGACGGCAGTGTGGGAATGGAGGTGGTGCAAAACATGAGGGGAACGTCGGGGCAGCTCCTTGGAGGTGGAGGACGGTGTGGCTGAATCAGCGGGACGACGAGATCGACGATGGATCCTCATCCGGTACGGTGGATGAGGGACGTCGAGGTGTTGCTGTGGACGACGTCTTCGGGGAAGAGGCTCCGGCTGGGTGGCGGACGGAGCAGGGGGTGGGGTTTCATCGCGGGTTTTCGCGGCCTCGGCGTACGAATGGGTGGGCGGATGGGATGGCAGTGGGGAACCATGGCTTAGAGACGCGCTTGTCCGAAATGTGGGGTAAGTTACGAAAGTACCCCCACCGATTTGAGGCGGTTATTTCGGTTTAGGGGTACCACGGGCATTTCACGTGTCGGGATTTCACAGGAGGTGGGAGTTTTCGCGCGCGTTGTAATTTCGGAATAGCAAGGCGCGGGTTGAGATGGAGGGAGTTGTCGGAGCACAATGAGACAAAGATATATCTTAAATATTTCGGGCTAACAAGGTGCGGGTTGAAGAGGCGGGAGTTTCGCAGCACGATAGACAGAGACGCTAGCTTGAATTTTCGGCATAACAAGGCGCGGCTTGAAATTTCGGAAGAACAAGCTTAAAGTGTACCCAAAAAAAGACAATTTGCACCTCAACACGCACAACACACACACAAACACCATTTAGACTAGAGTAAGGTACACGGGCATTGCACGCATGAGATTTGGCAACCAAATTATGAATAAATACCACATTATAGCATGCAAGATTTGAGTCATATATGCATGATGTAGATGTTCATTTAATTCTTATAGTTCATTTCATTCAAAATCATCTAGTTTTTATAAGAAAGCTAATCTATTTAAAGATTCATGGAATTGTGCGTCGTAAGACATAAAGTAAAAAACAAATAATGACAAATCATGTAGAAAAACATTTGGGCAATTATGATACTGACGATTCTATAACAAATAAGAAGTGCTTGTGTTTTGTTGTTTGTGCATTATGTTTAAGTTCAACCATGGAGTCTTCTAGATTATACATGTTGCGAAATCTGGTGGAATCTAGATGATATCCAACGGCCAGTAGTGCTCAAATTTTCCATCTTTGGACCATCGGATTCGCCTCATCCAACGACCATCTTTCAAAGTTAAAGTTACCCGCACACAATATAAAAAATATATAAAATATAATATATATAGGGGTATATATATATATATATATATATATATATATATATGTGTGTGTGTGATGCAAAAGCCGCCCATCATCTCCAATTAGAGTAGTGTGTCCATGCACGGATGCGACGTGGCCAAATGATGTCTGCCATCGGTGTCTCAAATTCAAATCAGTCTGACCTTGTTCAATGTGTATACATTACAACATGCTCGTTTCCAAACCACACCGCGCAGATCTCCGTTATATTCATGCATGCATGGGTTTCAAACATCAGGATCTCTTATTCAAATATTTGAATTCAACTTTACATTGATTGTGACCTCACCTATTCAGCTATTCTTTTACACACACACAGTAGTCTTCTGTTTATAATTGTACCACTAACTTTCTCTCGTGCATGCATGCACACACACTACCAGTCAGCATTATCCATCGCACGCATGCAATCTTTTTCTTCAGGTCGGTCTCCCATGAAGGCACACACCAACACACATCCCCCTCTCCATCATATCAGGCATTCTTTATCTCTCACGCGTGCATGCGCAACGATCGATGTTCCTCTATGTATGTGTGTATATAGCTAGGTCTTTCATAGTTTTCCACACAAACCGATCAATCGATATGTCGAGTGAGGTATCACCCTCTTTCCCACGTCCACATCGATCAATATATACCTCTCTATATAGGATTAACATATATAGCTAATACACCCACATTAATTATGTATCCAACGTCCCCCTCTCATCATCCATGCCTTTCGCTTCATCTCTCAGACGCGTGCACAATGGAAAAGACAGGGGGCAGTAAGGGCCCTGCCCCCCTCCCCCCTAACATCACTATATATCAAGGCTAATATGAATGTGATCGTTAGACAATTGCTTCTAAAAATGGTTTAAGTTCATGAATTGACCCTCCTCGTAAAGGATTAGCAATGCTTGGCCCCCTAGCTCATTTATTTTTCATGGCTCCGCCACTGCACGCATCAGTGCACGTGTTCGCCCTCTCTCTCTCTCTCTCTCTAAATATCGATCTCGCACTTGTGCATTCCTTCATAGTCTCCCTCCACTCGGCCCCTCGCACCATCTTCTAGCCCCCCACCGGATTTTGCCACATGTACAATCTAGCAGACTCCATGGTTGAACTTTAGCATAATGCACAAACCTCAAAATAACAGTGGTTCTCTTTTGTTCTAGAATCTTCCATATCATAACTGCCCAAACTTTTTTCTAGTTGAATTGCCATTATTTGTTTTTACTTTATGCTTTACAACGCACAATTCCATGAATCGTAAAATAGATTAAGGGCTTCTTTGGTTCAAAGGATTCTCAATGGAATTTGGAGGATTCTAATCATTAGGAATTTTTCCTATCTTGGTTGTTTGATTCGTAGGATTGTAAACCATAGGAATTTTTCCATATGATTCATTCGCACTAGATTTCATAGGAAACATCCCATCCACTCAAACCTCTTTGAAAGAATTCTGCATTTTTTCTATGCACAATCAAACACTCGTACAATCCTGTAGAATTCAAGACGACATTGCACTATAATCCCATGTTTTTCCTATTCCCGCGTTCTTTGCTTTTTTATAAAAACTAATTGATTTTGAATGAGATGAACTACAAGAATTAAACGAAGGGCTACATCAGGCATATATGACTCAGAGCTTACATGCTATAGTGTGGTATTTATTCATAATTTGGTTGCAAAATCTGATGCGTGCAATGCATGTGTACCTTACTAGTACTTCGAGTATGTGCAAAACACGTAAATTAGAATACCAATGGCACGCTACATAGTGTCTCTCTTACAGTTCATGAAGCCACATGGCACATGTGTAGGCGTTGTCACGGCCTCCTTGCGTGGATTGATCACAGTGACATGTTTCTGGTTCCAGAAGAATGTACTCGTCCTCCCTGAGCCATACTGGCGATACATGCACGAAGCGAAGATGTGCACGCACGCCATGCACGCACTCATTCCTCGCACGCACACGCGGGTACACAGGCGGATGCAATTTTGTACCAAGATCCACCCCATGTGATAATTTGACGCGTGTAAAGTCGTTCACTTCATTGATGGTCAATTAATACAGCGCATGCAAATTGAGTGGACGTGAGGGCGGAAGAAAGACATTATTACTCCACTGCGCGCATGCGAGTAGTTAAATCGTGGGTTGCTAGTAGTACTTCCATTGGTCTCCTTCGTATTTTGTGCCAATGTTTGACAGTAACATAATATTTACGCATTTGAGCAGTGTAGTACTTGAAATTTATGTTCCGCTAAACTCATCGGGAGCCGTTTCGGGCCTCGAAACCAAAACCATCAATTAATCTTTACCTTGTTCCCATCACATTCGAAAGCCTGCTCACACCTACTAGTAGTACGTACCAAACCTGAACGTGTTCCCACTATGCATGTATTAGTACTAGTGCTAGTACTTAGGTTATAAAAAGGGGAACTACCTAACCGAAAATCAATCTACCTTTCCTCCTCATAAGTGCTTCTTCTTCGTCCGTCGTTGCCATGGCCGGTGAGCAGAGCTCTAGGTCGAGAACTACTCGTAACTAGGGAGCGGCAACCAAGGCTGCAGAAAAAAAGAGAGGGCTCGCCGCCACGCAGACACCTCGAAAGATCTCTCGCGGGCAGGCGATGGCTCCCAGGAGCGCCCTAGCCGCGGAGGAAAACATGCCGAGCCGGCGGAGTTGGAGTCGTTATCCCTCGACGGCATGCCCGATCAGCTCAATAAGCAGAAGGAGTTCATCCAAGGCTTGATGGAGTTGTTGAAGGAGAGCCTCGACTACATGCCCGCTGAGCTCAATCAACAGGGGAGTTGACCGCCGGCTTGGTGATGCTACTGAAGAAGAGCATTGCTTCAGAGAAGAAGCGATCGGCGAAATCCTGCGACTTCGGGAGGACAATGCGAAGCTTTGCCACGAGATCGACCTGTTGAAGGAGAAGAACGCCGGCTGGAAGAAGCTGCATGAGAATAGTAGTTCCTTGATGAAGATGCTACAGGCCCTCGCCATGGAACAGAAGGAAGAGTTGATGAAGCTCCGCATCGAGCACCCGGCTGCTGTCAAGGTACGTAATATGGCCGTGGAACAGATGATGAAGGCTCGCGTCAAGAAATGCCGCGTCATGGACACAATGATGAAGATGGCGGAGGAGACGCACAAGGAGATGGAGGTCGTGGAGGCGATGAAGAAGCAGTTACGACTCCACGGCGAATTAGATCATTTGGGGTGATAATCTTCCTTCTTTTGCTCCTGTGTTTCATCTTTTGCTTCGGGTGTTTCGCTGCACGTGTCACGTTCTCTGCGAGGCATGAATAGAACAATGTTTTTTTGAGGGAATGAATAGAACAATTCTAACAATGAGATGACTAGCAAATTAGATCATTTTTATCGCCATATGGCACTGGGCTGCCGTGTTTCGTGCTCCTCCGTCGCAGTACTACTCCAGTGGAAAACTTGAGTATACCGCATGGTTCTTTGCTCCTCCTCGATCAGGTCATCGGCACATTTATACGAGCAATCAAATCACAAGGCCCCGCCTTCCAGCAGTAATGAGCCGTCAAATCACAAAGGCCCTTGCCTCTCGTGAAACCGACCAAGCTAGACTGCCCCGCCCTCTAGCCTTTTAAAAATGTATACTTTTGTACAGCAGTAGTATCGATGGATTGCGCCATGGAGCAAAACTTGAAATTAAAAAAAGTTTGGTACATATAGAGAGCGCTCGTCGCCAAATTATGCATATAGTACTATTAAAAAGGCTAGTCACAATAATGGTGTCCAGCACAACCCACCCCTCACATAAAACTAAGAGGGTGCTTGGATACGTTTTAGTCCCATGACTAAAAGTACTGGGACTAAAACATGATAGCCTCACCCATGCTTGGATCCAAATACTAAAAAGTCTAAAATCAAGTTAATGAGCATTTATTATCCTCCAAACCCTCCAATCCAGAACTTGCCTGTGTTAAAGGAGAGGAGTTAAATGAGTAGAGAGAGGACTAATCCACATTTTAGTAGGGGTACCCCTGACTAAAAAAAATTAGTCTCAAGACTAGTTTTAGCCCCTCTTTAGTTAGGGGTGCTTGGAACTTTAGCCTCTTAAAGAGACTATTTTTAGTCAGACTAAAATAAGTCCCCTGGATCCAAGCACCCTCTAAGCATCCTGGAATTCCTTGACAAAACTAAGCACCCTGAAATTCTTTGACAACTAAACTGTTGGCTATATGATGTTGGCCATATATATTGCACGTATATAATGTGAAGAAACGAGTGGTAGTACTATACCAACTAAAAGGTGAAATGTAAGAAATACTAGTATGTACGTACTGAAGAGTTAAAGTAACGAGAAGAAACATAACATAGTTCTGCTGGGGGCTCAGCACAATACACCCCTCAAATTAAATTAAGCACACATGGAACTAAACTTTGCAACTATTCCGGTAGACACTGCATTAGAACCACCATGAGCAACGACACTGCCACCTTACTCGGAGTCCTCGTCCACGTCCTCGACTTCGTCCTTGTCCCTGTTCCTCTTGGCCGATACTTCTTTGCTTGAACCGCACACTTGGCTGTTGGTCTTCATCCAACCCTTGTTGATATTGAAGCAAAGGTAGCCATCCATTACAGCGTAGTGGATGTGGTCTATATCTAGTAAATTCCGCTGCCATGCATGACGATGAAACATGTAATGAGGTTTCTCCAGTTTACCGTACGAAGGATGAACCATGGCTCCTGCCAGGGTCAACATTGAAGTCTGACGAGAAGACACCAGCTGATTCTTCTGGAGGTCGAAGGTGTTGCCTGATGTCTACTACATAACCTTATTCTTGTAGACGTTGTTGGGCCTCCAAGTGCAGAGGTTTGTAGGAAAGTAGCAAATTTCCCTCAAGTGGATGACCTAAGGTTTATCAGTCTGTAGGAGGCGTAGGATGAAGATGGTCTCTCTCAAGCAACCCTACAACCAAGTAACAAAGAGTCTCTTGTGTCCCCAACACACCCAATACAATGGTAAATTGTATAGGTGCACTAGATCGGCGAAGAGATGGTGATACAAGTGGTATATGGATGGTAGATAAAGGTATTTGTAATCTGAGTTTATAAAAACAGCAAGGTAGCAAGTGATAAAAGTGAGCGTAAACGGTATTGCAATGTGTGGAAATAAGGCCTAGGGTTCATACTTTTGCTAGTGTAAGTTCCCTCAACAATACAAATATAATTGGATCACATAACTATCCCTCAACATGCAACAAAGAGTCACTCCAAAGTCACTAATAGCGGAGAACGAACGAAGAGATTATGGTAGGGTACGAAACCACCTCAAAGTTATTCTTTCCAATCAATCCGTTGGGCTATTCCTATAACTGTCACAAACAGCCCAAGAGTTCGTACTAGAATAACACATTAAGACACAAATCAACCAAAACCCTAATGTCACCTAGATACTCCAATGTCACCTCAAGTATCCGTGGGTATGATTATACGATATGCATCACACAATCTCAGATTCATCTATTCAACCAACACAAAGGACCTCAAAAGTGCCCCAAAGTTCCTACCGGAGAATCACGACGAAAACGTGCGCCAACCCCTATGCATAGGTTCCCAATGTCACGAAAGCTGCAAGTTGGTCACCAAGATACATCAAGTGGCACGTGGTATCCCATTGTCACCGTAGATATCCACGGCAAGACATACATCAAGTGTTCTCAAATCTTTAAAGACTCAATCCGATAAGATTACTTCAAAGGGGAAACTCAATTCATTACAAGAGAGAAGAGGGGGAGGAGAAACATAAGATCCAACTATAATAGCAAAGCTCGCAATACATCAAGATTGTATGATCTCAAGAACATGAGAGAGAGAGAGAGAGATCAAACACATAGCTACTGGTACATACTCTCAGCCCCGAGGGAGAACTACTCCCTCCTCGTCATGGAGAGCGCCGGGATGATGAAGATGGCCACCGGTGAGGGTTCCCCCCTCCGGCAGGGTGCCGGAACAGGGTCCCGATTGACTTTTGGTGGCTACGGAGGCTTCTGGCGGCGGAACTCCTGATCTAATCTCTTGTTCTGGAAGTTTTAGGGTATATGGAGTTATATAGGCAGAAAAAGCACGTCAGGGGAGCCACGAGGGCCCCACGAGACAGGGGGCGTGCCCTAGGGGGGGGGCGCCCCCACCCTCGTGAGCACCTCGTTCCTTCCTTGACGTGGGGTCCAAGTCCATCAGGTTTGTTTCCTTACAAAAATAACTTCTCCAGTTGATTTCGTTCCGTTTCGACTCCGTCTGATATTCCTTTTCTTCAAAACACTGAAATAGGCATAAAACAGCAAATCTGGGCTGGGCCTCCGGTTAATATGTTTGTCCCAAAAATTATATAAAAGTGGAAAATAAAGCGCAATATTGCCCAAAATAGTAGATAATATAGCATGGAGCAATCGAAAATTATAGATACGTTCGAGACGTATCAAGCATCCCCAAGCTTAATTCCTGCTCGTCCTCGAGTAGGTAAATGATAAAAAGATAATTTTTGATGTGGAATGCTAGTTGGCATAATTTCAATGTAATTCTTCTTACTTGTGATATGAATATTCAGATCCATAAGATTCAAGACAAAAGTTCATATTGACATAGAAATAATAATACTTCAAGCATACTAACTTAAGCAATTATGTCTCTTCAAAATAACATGGCCAAAGAAAGTTATCCCTACAAAATCATATAGTCTGGCTATGCTCCATCTTCACCACACAACATATTGGAATCATGCACAACCCCGATGACAAGCCAAGCAATTGTTTCATACTTTTGATGTTCTCAAACTTTTTCAATCTTCACGCAATACATGAGTGTGAGCCATGGATATAGCACTATAGGTGGAATAGAATGGTGGTTGTGGAGAAGACAAAAAGGAGAAGATAGTCTCACATCAACTAGGCGTATCAACAGGCTATGGAGATGCCCATCAATAGATATCAATGTGAGTGAGTAGGGATTGCCATGCAATGGATGCACTAGAGCTATAAGTATATGAAAGCTCAAAAAGAAACTAAGTGGGTGTGCATCCAACTCGCTTGCTCATGAAGACCTAGGGCATTTTGAGGAAGCCCATCATTGGAATATACAAGATAAGTTCTATAATGAAAGATTCCCACTGGTGTATAAAAGTGACAACATATGAGACTCTCTATATGAAGAACATGGTGCTACTTTGAAGCACAATATATGAGACTCGCTATATCATGGTGCTACTTTGAAGCACAAGTGTGGAAAAAGGAATAGTAGCATTGCCCCATTTATTTTCTTTTTTCTTTTTTATTATTCTTTGGCCTTTCTTTTTTTATTTGGCCTTTCTTTTTTTTATTTGGCCTTCCTTTTTTTATTTGGCCTTTCTCTTTTTTTTGGGACAATGCTCTATTGAATGATGATCATCACACTTCTATCTATTTACAACTCAATGATTACAAATTGATACTAGAACAAAGTATGACTCTATATGAATGCCTCCGGCGGTGTACCAGGATGTGCAATGATGCATGAGTGACATGTATGAAAGAATTATGAACGGTGGCTTTGCCACAAATACTATGTCAACTACATGATCATACTAAGCAATATGACAATGATGGAGTGTGTCATAATAAACGAAACGGTGGAAAGTTGCATCGCAATATATCTCGGAATGGCTATGGAAATGCCATAATAGGTAGGTATGGTGGCTGTTTTGAGGAAGGTATATGGTGGGTTTATGGTACCGGCGAAAGTTCCGCGGTACTAGAGAGGCTAGCAATGGTGGAAGGGTGAGAGTGCATATAATCCATGGACTCAACATTAGTCATAAAGAACTCATATACTTATTGCAAAAATCTACAAGTTATCAAAGCAAAGTACTACGTGCATGCTCGTAGGGGGATAGATTGGTAGGAAAAGACCATCGCTCGTCCCCGACTGCCACTTATAAGGTAGACAATAAATAAATCATGCTCCGACTTCGTCACATAACGGTTCACCATACGTGCATGCTATGGGAATCACAAACTTAAAAACAATTTTCTCTCAAATTCACAATTACTCAACTAGCATGACTCTAATATCACCATCTCCATATCTCAAAACAATTATCATGCTTCAATCTTTTCTTAGTATTCAACGCACTCATAAGAGAATTTTATTATTCTTGAATACATAGCATATTAGGATTTTAAGCATATTACCATGCTATTTAAGACTCTCAAAATAATCTAAGGGATGCATGAGAGTTCATCTATTTCTTCAAAATAAAACTACCACCATGCTCTAAAAGATATAAGTGAAGCACTAGAGCAAATGACAAACTACTCCGAAAGATTTAAGTGAAGATCAATGAGTAGTCGAATAATTATGCAACTATGTGAAGACTCTCTAACATTTAATAATTTCAGATCTTGGTATTCTATTCAAACAGCAAGCAAAGCAAAATAAAATGACATTCTAAGAATAGCAAACATCATGTGAAGTAGCAAAAACTTAGGATCAACCGAAAATAACCGATAGTTGTTGAAGAAGAAAGGTGGGATGCCAACCGGGGCATCCCCAAGCTTAGATGCTTGAGAATTCTTGAAATATTATCTTGGGGTGCCTTGGGAATCCGCAAGCTTGAGCTTTTGTGTGTCTTTAATTCCTCTCATATCACGGTCTCCCTAAATCTCAAAAGCTTCATCCACACAAAACTCAACAAGGACTCGTGAGATAAGTTAGTATAAACCATTGCCAAAACCTTATCATACTCTACTGTAGCAAATCACTAAAATTATTATTCAACATTGAATACTAAATGCCTCTGCATATTTAATAGTCCTATCGTCAAATAGAATCACTAAAGAAGCAAACATATGCAAACAATGCAAACATAACAGCAATCTGCCTAAACAGGATAGTCTATAAAGAATGCAGAAACATCCATACTTCCCTAGCTCCAAAAATTATGAAAGAAAATCCCCAATGTAGTAAATTTATCAAAGCTTAATATTCAAAAGGTTTCAACAATTTATCACATTCTGAATTTTCTAGGGAACTATTGCAACAGCGATAAACTTTCTGTTTTGAAACAGCAACATGTGGACTTCTAACATACGCATAGTAAAGGCTATCAATGCCAATTTTATTGAAATAAAAGATGCAAAACATTTTTATAAATAACAGCAACCAAATCCTAACAAAATAAATTGACGCTCCAAGCAAAACACATATCATTTGGCGAATAAAAATATAGCTCCAAGTAAAGTTACCGATGAACGAAGACGAAAGAGGGGATGCCTTCCGGGGCATCCCCAAGCTTAGGTTCTTGGTTATCCTTGAATATTACCTTGGGGTGCCTTGGTCATCCCCAATATTAGGCTCTTTCCACTCCTTATTCCGTAGTCCATCGAATCCTTACCCAAAACTTGATAACTTCACAACACAAAACATAACAGAAAACTCGTAAGCTCCGTTAGCGAAAGAAAATAAAACACTACTTCAAGGTACTGTAATGAACTCATTATTTATTTATATTGGTGTTAAACCTACTGTATTCCAACTTATCTATGGTTTATAAACTATTTTACTAGCCATAGATTCAACAAAATAAGCAAACAACACACGAAAAACAGAATCTGTCAAAACAGAACTGTCTATAGTAATCTGGATCAAACGTATACTTCTGGAACTCATAAAATTCTCAAATAAATTTCGGGACCTGAGGAATTTATCTATTAATCATCTTCAAAAATAATTAACTAAATATCACTCTCCAAATAAAAATGGTAGCAATTCTCGTGGCGCTAAAGTTTCTGTTTTTTACAGCATGATCAACAAGACTTTCCCCAAGTCTTCCCAAAGGTTCTACTTGGTACAAACACTAATTAAAAGCATAAAAACACATCTAAACAGAGGATAGATGAATTATTTATTACTAAACAGTAGCAAAAAGCAAGGAACAAAAATAAAGTTGGGTTGCCTCCCAACAAGCGCTATCGTTTAACGCCCCTAGCTAGGCATGATGATTTCAATGATGCTCACATAAAATATAAGGATTGTAACATAAAGAGGGCATCATGAAGAATATGACTAGCACATTTAAGTCTAACCCACTTACTATGCAGAGGGATTTTTTGAGAAAACAACTTATGGGAACAAGAATCATCTTGCAAAGGAAGGTAAAGCAAGCATAACCTCAAAACTTTAAGCACGTAGAGAGGAAACTTGACATTATTGCAATTCCTACAAGCATATGTTCCTCCCTCATAATAATTTTCAATAGCATCATGAATGAATTCAACAATATAACTATCACATAAATCATTCTTTTCATGATCTACAAGCATAGAAAATTTACTACTCTCCACATAAGCAAAATTCTTCTCTTGAATAGTAGTGGGAGCAAACTCAACAAAGTAACTATCATGGGATTCAAAATTTAAATCAAGATGACAAGTTTCATTGTTATCATTATTCTTTAAAGAATACGTGTCATCACAATAATCATCATAGATAGGAGGCATGCTTTCATCATACTAAATTTGCTCATCAAAACTTGGGGGACAAAAAATATCATCTTCATCAAACATAGCTTCCCCAAGCTTGTTACTTTGCATATCATTAGTATCATGGATATTCAAGGAATTCATACTAACAACATTGCACTCATGCTCATCATTCAAATATTTAGTGCCAAACATTTTATAGATTTCTTCTTCTAGCACTTGAGCACAATTATCCTTTCCATCATATTCACGAAAGATATTAAAAAGGTGAAGCGTATGAGACAAACTCAATTCCATTTTTTATAGTTTTATTTTATAAACTAAACTAGTGATAAAAACAAGAAACTAAAAGACTTGATTGCAAGATCTAAAGATATACCTTCAAGCACTCACCTCCCCGGCAACGGCGCCAGAAAAGAGCTTGATGTCCACTACACAACCTTCTTCTTGTAGACGTTGTTGGGCCTCCAAGTGCAGAGGTTTGTAGGACAGTAGCAAATTTCCCTCAAGTGGATGACCTAAGGTTTATCAATCCGTAGGAGGCGTAGGATGAAGATGGTCTCTCTCAAGCAACCCTGCAACCAAGTAACAAAGAGTCTCTTGTGTCCCCAACACACCCAATACAATGGTAAATTGTATAGGTGCACTAGTTCGGCGAAGAGATGGTGATACAAGTGGTATATCGATGGTAGATAAAGGTATTTGTAATCTGAAATTATAAAAACAACAAGGTAGAAAGTGATAAAAGTGAGCGTAAACGGTATTGCAATGTGTGGAAATAAGGCCTAGGGTTCATACTTTCACTAGTGTAAGTTCCCTCAACAATACTAATATAATTGGATCACATAACTATCCCTCAACATGCAACAAAGAGTCACTCCAAAGTCACTAATAGCGGAGAATGAACGAAGAGATTATGGTAGGGTACGAAACCACCTCAAAGTTATTCTTTCCAATCAATTCGTTGGGCTATTCCTATAAGTGTCACAAACAGACCTAGAGTTCGTACTAGAATAACACCTTAAGACACAAATCAACCAAAACCCTAATGTCACCTAGATACTCCAATGTCACCTCAAGTATCCGTGGGTATGATTATACGATATGCATCACACAATCTCAGATTCATCTATTCAACCAACACAAAGGACCTCAAAAGTGCCCCAAAGTTACTACTGGAGAATCAGGACGAAAATGTGCGGCAACACTTATGCATAGGTTCTCAATGTCACGAAACCCGCAAGTTGGTCACCAAGACATCATCAAAACGCACATGGTATCCCATTGTCACCACAGATATCCACGGCAAGACATACATCAAGTGTTCTCAAATATTTAAAGACTCAATCCGATAAGATTACTTCAAAGGGGAAACTCAATTCATTACAAGAGAGAAGAGGGGCAGGAGAAACATAAGATCCAACTATAATAGCAAAGCTCGTGATACATCAACATCGTATCATCTCAAGAACACGAGAGAGAGAGAGAGAGAGAGATCAAACACATAGCTACTGGTACATACCCTCAGCCCCGAGGGAGAACTACTCCCTCCTCGTCATGGAGAGCGCCGGGATGATGAAGATGGCCACCGGTGAGGGTTCCCCCCTCCGGCAGGGTGCCGGAACAGGGTCCCGATTGACTTTTGGTGGCTACGGAGGCTTCTGGCAGCGGAACTCCCGATCTGATCTCTTGTTCTAGAAGTTTTAGGGTATATGGAGTTATATAGGCAGAAAAAGCACATCAGGGGAGCCACGAGGGCCCCACGAGACAGGGGGGCGCGCCCTAGGGGTGGCGCCCCCACCCTCGTGAGCACCTCGTTCCTTCCTTGACGTGGGGTCCAAGTCCATCAGGTGTGTTTCCTTCCAAAAATAACTTCTCTAGTTGATTTAGTTCCGTTTCGACTCCGTCTGATATTCATTTTCTTCAAAACACTGAAATAGGCATAAAACAGCAAATCTGGGCTGGGCCTCTGGTTAATAGGTTAGTCCCAAAAATAATATAAAAGTGGAAAATAAAGACCAAAATTGCCCAAAACAGTAGATAATATAGCATGGAGCAGTCAAAAATTATAGATACGTTGGAGACGTATCAAGCATCCCCAAGCTTAATTCCTGCTCGTCCTCGAGTAGGTAAATGATAAAAAGATATTTTTTGATGTGGAATTCTAGTTGGCATAATTTCAATGTAATTCTTCTTACTTGGGATATGAATATTCAAATCCATAAGATTCAAGACAAAAGTTCATATTGACATAGAAATAATAATACTTCAAGCATACTAACTTAAGCAATTATGTATCTTCAAAATAACATGGCCAAAGAAAGTTATCCCTACAAAATCATATAGTCTGGCTATGCTCCATCTTCACCACACAACATATTTAAATCATGCACAAACCCAATGACAAGCCAAGCAATTGTTTCATACTTTTGATGTTCTCAAACTTTTTCAATCTTCACGCAATACATGAGCGTGAGCCATGGATATAGCACTATAGGTGGAATAGAATGGTGGTTGTGGAGAAGACAAAAAGGAGAAGACAGTCTCACATCAACTAGGCGTATCAACGGGCTATGGAGATGCCCATCAATAGATATCAATGTGAGTGAGTAGGGATTGCCATGCAATGGATGCACTAGAGCTATAAGTATATGAAAGCTCAAAAAGAAACTAAGTGGGTCTGCATCCAACTCGCTTGCTCACGAACACCTAGGGCATTTTGAGGAAGCCCATCATTGGAATATACAAGCCAAGTTCTATAATGAAAGATTCCCACTAGTATATAAAAGTGACAACATATGAGACTCTCTATATGAAGAACATGGTGCTACTTTGAAGCACAATATATAAGACTCGCTATATCATGGTGCTACTTTGAAGCACAAGTGTGGAAAAAGGAATAGTAGCATTGTCCCTTTTATTTTCTTTTTTTTATTTTTTTTATTTTTATTTGGCCTTCCTTTTTCTATTTGGCCTTCCTTTTTTTATTTGGCCTTTCTCTTTTTTTGGGACAATGCTCTATTGAATGATGATCATCACACTTCTATCTATTTACAACTCAATGATTACAACTCGATACTAGAACAAAGTATGACTCTATATGAATGCCTCCGGCGGTGTACCGCGATGTGCAATGACGCATGAGTGACATGTATGAAAGAATTATGAACGGTGGCTTTGCCACAAATACTATGTTAACTACGTGATCATGCTAAGCAATATGACAATGATGGAGTGTGTCATAATAAACGGAACGGTGGAAAGTTGCATGGCAATATATCTCGGAATGGCTATGGAAATGCCATAATAGGTAGGTATGGTGGCTGTTTTGAGGAAGGTATATGGTGGGTTTATGGTACTGGTGAAAGTTGCGCGGTACTAGAGAGGCTAGCAATGGTGGAAGGGTGAGAGTGCGTATAATCGATGGACTCAACATTAATCATAAAGAACTCACATACTTATTGCAAAAATCTACAAGTTATCAAAGCAAAGTACTACCGCGCATGCTCGTAGGGGGATAGATTGGTAGGAAAAGACCATCGCTTGTCCCCGACCGCCACTCATAAGGAAGACAATCAATAAATAAATCATGCTCCGACTTCGTCACATAACGGTTCACCATACGTGCATGCTACGGGAATCACAAACTTCAACACAAGTATCTCTCAAATTCACAACTACTCTACTAGCATGACTCTAATATCACAATCTCCATATCTCAAAACAATTATCATGCTTCAATATTTTCTTAGTATTCAACACACTCATAAGAGAATTTTGTTATTCTTGAATACCTAGCATATTAGTATTTTAAGCATATTACCATGCTATTTAAGACTCTCAAAATAATCTAAGTGATGCATGAGAGTTCATCCATTTCTTCAAAATAAAACTACCACCATGCTCTAAAAGATATAAGTGAAGCACTAGAGCAAATTACAAACTACTCCAAAAGATTTAAGTGAAGATCAATGAGTAGTCGAATAATTATGCGACTATGTGAAGACTCTCTAACATTTAATAATTTCAGATCTTGGTATTCTATTCAAACAGCAAGCAAAGCAAAATAAAATGACATTCTAAGAATATAAAACATCATGTGAAGAAGCAAAAACTTAGGATCAACCGAAACTAACCGATAATTATTGAAGAAGAAAGGTGGGATGCCAACCGGGGCATCCCCAAGCTTAGATGCTTGAGACTTCTTGAAATATTACCTTGGGGTACCTTGGGAATCCCCAAGCTTGATCTTTTGTGTGTCCTTAATTCCTCTCATATCACGGTCTCCCTAAATCTCAAAAGCTTCATCCACACAAAACTCAACAAGGACTCGTGAGATAAGTTAGTATAAACCATCGCCAAAACCTTATCATACTCTACTGTAGCAAATCACTAAAATTATTATTCAACATTGCATACTAAATGCCTCTGCATATTTAATAGTCCTATCGTCAAATGGAATCATTAAAGAAGCAAACATATGCAAACAATGCAAACATAACAGCAATCTGGCTAAACAGGATAGTCTGTAAAGAATGCAGCAACATCCATTCTTCCCTAGATCCAAAAATTATGAAAGAAAATTCCCACTGTAGTAAATTTATCAGAGCTTAATATGAAAAAGGTTTCAACATTTTATCACATTCGTAATTTTCTAGGGAATTATTGCAACAGCGGTAAACTATCTGTTTTCAAACAGCAACATGTGGACTTGTAACATACGCATAGTAAAGGCTATCAATGCCAATTTTATTGAAATAAAAGATACAAAACATTGTTATAAATAACAGCAAGCTAATCCTAAGAAAATAAATTGACGCTCCAACCAAAACACATATCATGTGGCGAATAAAAATATAGCTCCAAGTAAAGTTACCGATGAACGAAGACGAAAGAGGGGATGCCTTCCGGGGCATCCCCAAGCTTAGGCTCTTGGTTGTCCTTGAATATTACCTTGGGGTTCCTTTGGCATCCCCAATCTTAGGCTCTTGCCGCTCCTTATTCCGTAGTCCATCGAATCCTTACCCAAAACTTGAAAACTTCACAACACAAAACTTAACAAAAAACTCGTAAGCTCCGTTAGCGAAAGAAAACAAAACACTACTTCAAGGTACTGTAATGAAATCATTATTTATTTATATTGGTGTTAAACCTACTGTATTACAACTTATCTATGGTTTATAAACTATTTTACTAGCCATAGATTCATCAAAATAAGCAAACAACACACGAAAAACAGAATCTGTCAAAACAGAACAGTCTGTAGTAATCTGGATCAAACGTATACTTCTAGAACTCATAAAATTTTCAAATAAATTTCTGGACCTGAGGAATTTATCTATTAATCATCTTCAAAAAGAATTAACTAAATAGAACTCCCCAAATAAAAATGGCAGCAATTCTCGTGAGCGCTAAAGTTTCTGTTTTTTACAGCATGATCAACAAGACTTTCCCCAAGTCTTCCCAAAGGTTCTACTTGGCACAAACACTAACTAAAAGCATAAAAATACATATAAACAGAGTCTAGATGAATTATTTATTACTAAACAGGAGCAAAAATCAAGGAACAAAAATAAAGTTGGGTTGCCTCCCAACAAGCGCTATCGTTTAACGCCCCTAGCTAGGCATGATGATTTCAATGATGCTCACATAAAAGATAAGGATTGTAACATAAAGAGAGCATCATGAAGAATATTACTAGAACATTTAAGTCTAACCCACTTCCTATGCATAGGGATTTTTTGAGAAAACAACTTATGGGAACAAGAATCATCTTGCAAAGGAAGGTAAAGCAAGCATAACCTCAAAACTTTAAGCACATAGAGAGGAAACTTGACATTATTGCAATTCCTACAAGCATATGTTCCTCCCTCATAATAATTTTCAGTAGCATCATGAATGAATTCAACAATATAACTATCACATAAAGCATTCTTTTCATGATCTACAAGCATAGAAAATTACTACTCTCCACATAAGCAAAATTCTTCTCTTGAATAGTAGTGGGAGAAAACTCAACAAAGTAACTATCATGGGATTGAAAATTGAAATCAAGATGACAAGTTTCATTGTTATCATTATTCTTTAAAGAATACGTGTCATCACAATAATCATCATAGATAGGAGGCATGCTTTCATCATAATAAATTTGCTCATCAAAACTTGGGGGACAAAAAATATCATCTTCATCAAACATAGCTTCCCCAAGCTTGTGGCTTTGCATATCATTAGCATCATGGATATTCAAGGAATTCATACTAACAACATTGCAATCATGCTCATCATTCAAATATTTAGTGCCAAACATTTTATAGATTTCTTCTTCTAGCACTTGAGCACAATTATCCTTTCCATCATATTCACGAAAGATATTAAAAAGGTGAAGCGTATGAGACAAACTCAATTCCATTTTTTATAGTTTTATTTTATAAACTAAACTAGTGATAAAAACAAGAAACTAAAAGACTCGATTGCAAGATCTAAAGATATACCTTCAAGCACTCACCTCCCCGGCAACGGCGCCAGAAAAGAGCTTGATGTCTACTACACAACCTTCTTCTTGTAGACGTTGTTGGGCCTCCAAGTGCAGAGGTTTGTAGGACAGTAGCAAATTTCCCTCGAGTGGATGACCTAAGGTTTATCAATCCATAGGAGGCGTAGGATGAAGATGGTCTCTCTCAAGCAACCCTGCAACCAAGTAACAAAGAGTCTCTTGTGTCCCCAACACACCCAATACAATGGTAAATTGTATAGGTGCACTAGTTCGGCGAAGAGATGGTGATACACGTGGTATATGGATGGTAGATAAAGGTATTTGTAATCTGAAATTATAAAAACAACATGGTAGAAAGTGATAAAAGTGAGCGTAAACGGTATTGAAATGTGTGGAAATAAGGCCTAGGGTTCATACTTTCGCTAGTGTAAGTTCCCTCAACAATACTAATATAATTGGATCACATAACTATCCCTCAACATGCAACAAAGAGTCACTCCAAAGTTACTAATAGCGGAGAACGAACGAAGAAATTATGGTAGGGTACGAAACCACCTCAAAGTTATTCTTTCCAATCAATCCGTCGGGCTATTCCTATAAGTGTCACAAACAGACCTAGAGTTCGTACTAGAATAACACCTTAAGACACAAATCAACCAAAACCCTAATGTCACCTAGATACTCCAATGTCACCTCAAGTATCCGTGGGTATGATTATATGATATGCATCACACAATCTTAGATTCATCTATTCAGCCAACACAAAGGACCACAAAAGTGCCCCAAAGTTCCTACCGGACAATCAAGACGAAAATGTGCGCCAACCCCTATGCATAGGTTCCTAATGTCACGAAACCCGCAAGTTGGTCACCAAGACATACATCAAGTGGCACGTGGTATCCCATTTTCACCACAGATATCCACGGCAAGACATACATCAAGTGTTCTCAAATCTTTAAAGTCTCAATCCGATAAGATTACTTCAAAGGGGAAACTCAATTCATTACAAGAGAGAAGAGGGGGAGGAGAAACATAAGATCCAACTATAATAGCAAAGCTCGCGATACATCAAGATCGTTTCATCTCAAGAACACGAGAGAGAGAGATCAAATACATATCTACTGGTACATACCCTCAGCCCCGAGGGAGAACTACTCCCTCCTCGTCATGGAGAGCGCCGGGATGATGAAGATGGCCACCGGTGAGGGTTCCCCCCTCCGGCAGGGTGCCGGAACAGGGTCCCGATTGACTTTTGGTGGCTACGGAGGCTTCTGGCGGTGGAACTCCCGATCTAATCTCTTGTTCTGGAAGTTTTAGGGTATATGAAGTTATATAGGCAGAAAAAGCACGTCTGGGGAGCCACGAGGGCCCCACGAGACAGGGGGCGCGCCCTAGGGGGGAGGGCGCCCCACCCCTCGTGAGCACCTCATTCCTTCCTTGACGTGGGGTCCAAGTTCATCAGGTGTGTTTCCTTCCAAAAATAACTTCTCCAGTTGATTTCGTTCTGTTTTGACTCCATCTGATATTCCTTTTCTTCAAAACACTGAAATAGGCATAAAACAGCAAATCTGGGCTAGGCCTCCGGTTAATAGGTTAGTCCCAAAAATAATATAAAAGTGGAAAATAAATCCCAATATTGCCCAAAATAGTAGATAATATAGCATGGAGCAATCAAAAATTATAGATACATTGGAGACGTATCATTGCCTACAACGAGGCCTATCTGATGCAGGACTTTTTTGTTGTTACCAAAGTCTACAGTAACGAATTTGACTAGGTTGCTCTCAAGGAAGTCCTTAAAATCCCGGCACTCAACGTCGGCATGGCATATGTGCTAGACCAAGCATAAGTCATGCACGCAAACCTGGATCATGGCGGGCTTCTTCCTCTCTTCGTCCTTTATATCCTTCTCTCGTCCCAGGACTGTGGTGTACTCAACATCTAGCCCAACGACCCACTCATCATCTGAGTCTTCGAACATGCGTCTGAAGCGAGAAAGGCATCCTTTCGCTGTCGCGGAAGAACGGGTGTAGATGACGTCGAACTCATCGTCGGTGATGGTTCTAACCTTGTACTCACCGCCGATCGTGGAGATTTGGGACGCCATGGATTTGGGAGGAGGGTTAGGATTAGTGGAACTGCCGTAATGTAAATGGACGGGACGACTAGGAGCGAACCGCAATAGTATTAAAGGACGTGCGGGGACGAGTAGGAGCAAACTGCCAGCGTGCGAACAGCAGGGTAGTGGCTTTCTATTCTCCCATGACACGGGCTTCCGAGAGCCCTTGGATCTGAGATCGAACGGTTGCATGGTGTGATTCTAGACCTATGGGTGAATATCCTATCCTGGAGGGTTATTCTGCAAATTTTCAGCAACTTAGCATGCGACCGTTTGATCTCAGATCCAAGGGCTGCCAGCAGCCCGTATCATGGTCGCGCCTACCACGACCGTCGCATCGCTCGCGCCCTTGGAGATTTAACACGGTGCGTTAGGCTATCTGATGTTGGCATGTCATACATAGTCATCACTTAGTCACTCATACTACAACAGGGTTGGCTATAAGTGTATTTTTTTACTCCTCTCTATCTCTTTCTTCGTACTCAGGGAAGAAATGGTGCTAAGCGCGTGTATTTATTGCATTTGCCAAGGAGTGACCTCTTCCAATGAAATGATGTTGCTAAGTTTGCTTCATTTAATTAGCTATAGACTCAAAAATGTCTTTTCACCTAGGTACACGCGCTTAGCACCGTTTCTTCCTTGGGCCACCAAACTAGTCTCTCTCTTCTTGATTAAATTGCCACATCAGACTTTATGCTTATGTGGCAAGCTTAAGCACCTGTAGGAGCAAGTAAAAGTAAGTACAATAGTGCGCATTACATGGCATTTTTGCATATGTGGAGGAAAGAGAGGCAAGGAAAAAGTGGAGAAGTGGGCTCTCATGCAAGAGCCAACCTCTACTACATGGTGGAGCATTGGGAGAGGCACCTGTATGGAGGTGGTCAGGAATCTGGGAGACTCACGTCGGTCGTAGCGCCGCAGTTAAAATGATAATGGCAAGTCAAATCACAGGGCCCCACCTGTCCAGCAGTAACTCACTGTCAAATCACACAGCCCTACGTTTGCAGCAGCCTACTCCCTCGTCTTCTCGCGTCTATGTCAAACCGACTAGGCGGAACTGCCCCACTGCCTACCGCGCAGGAAAAGCCCCACCCTCGACTTTTAAATAGTATACAGTATACTAATCTTGTATCCATGGATTGCGCCCGCGCCATAGAGCAAAGCGTCTAGAAAACGGAGGAGAGACGGTGGTCTTGCAATAGAGAAGAGGGAGAGGCGAGACGGTGGTTTTGGAATGGAGATGATGGAGAGGAGAGGAGGTGGTTTTGCAATGGAGAAGAGGGAGAGGAGCGTGCAAACAGCGATTTAGGATTGGATGAGAGGGCCGGTGCGCTCTGACTAGATCAAAATCAAAATCAATTTACCCTTCAATTAAGAAAGCCACCCCACATTAACTAGTCTCCCTTTTATTCTGGGTCATAATTGACCATGATTTTCGCACATAAAATATATGTTATACGTTGTATACAAGGCCACTATCAAAATTACAATTTGCAACTATACAAGGCCACTAACATTAATCGAGGCAAAATTGATGGCGTTTGCCTTGTACTAGCACCCGAGGACATTAATATCCCTTGTGTGCATGCGGGAGTGAGAAGGTTAGCTTGCATTCCCAACATTAATCAACCAATGAGGAGTAAGAGGGTTGGCTTGTTGTGCTTGGGAGAGAAAAACCACATTAATTAACATGACAATCAAGGTGACAAGCTAGCTTGCAACATTGACTTAAACATAGCATTGATTTTTACCTTGGTACCTGTAATATGAGTTTGTGGCCTTGTATACAAAAATGGAGGGAGTATAATTTGAAAGTACATTCATATACGAACAAAATGATACAATTTTTAGTGACATGCATTCATATTTTGCTTGTCAAATACAGTACGTGGTCAAACTTTGACCCAAAATACGTGAAACAACAAAAAAATACTTCCAAGACCAGCGCTGCTCTTCTCCTCTTAAACCACCACCGCTCCTCTCCTGTTCCAATCTAAATGCAGCGCCACTCCTCTCCTCTTCCAATTCAAAACCACCGCCCCTCCTCTCCTGTTCCAGTCCAAAACCAGCGTCGCTCCTCTTCTGTTCTAATCCAAAACCAGCACTTCTCCTCTCCTCTTCCATTCAAAAACCACCGCCGGCGAGTGAAGGTGCTGTGGAGAAGTAGATCGATGGAGGAGTACAACCGATACGTGAGGATCGCAGACGGCGACCCTGTGAAGCTAGCTAGGATGTTGGAGATAGAGTCTTGGTTTGACAACAAGGACCAACTAGTGGCGACGGCGACATCCATGGCCAAATATCTGCAACAGAGCGAAAAGGCGGCGATACTCCCGGAGGGAATCGCGCGGGAGTACATAGAGCTGCTCCTCTGGGCCATGGAGCAAACAGATTCACCGAATCCGATCGTGAGGGAGTGGTGGTGGGAGTATCGATCCCAGATGGAGCATCCACTAGAGATTGAAGGATCGAGCATCTACAGGGTGTCGGTTGTGAGGGTGTCCTGCCAGAGCGAGCCGGTGGAGTCTTCATCGACCGAACCCAACTGCAAGAGGAGAAGAGCAGTTGGCCCGACGACGCTTTCCCGCCATCGTCTCCCTCGCGGTTCACATCGTCTCACGGGGCGGCTGTCTACAGCCGAGGAATAGGAGGGGGCTGCCCCCAGCCCAATAGTCGGGCAGGTTGTGAATTGTCAGGAGGAGCTTAGGGTTGTCAGTATTTGTAGGTTGTGAATTGTGTTTTGTGTTGTGTATTTTAAGAGTACTTTCAGATATGAATGTCTTTTGAATTTCAGATTTGCAGTATTGAGCATATGAAGTGTTTTATGAATTCTAGATATCTATTTTTAGCACTTAAAAAAATGTAGTTTCATAGGAGTATAAAAGTGTAGACAATGTGATTCTCAGAGAAGAAACTGCAAGTTTCAGTTTCAGATAAGAAACTGCAAGTTCAGTTTCAGATAAGAAACTGCAACTTTCAGAGGCAGAGCATTTATATTAACACGGCCTTTTCAAACAGGGTTAACATCATGTTGGAAGTTTTATTCATGGTCGAAAATGGAACTACCATCCAGTTAACATCATCCTGATCAACATTCATGCATAGCACATCTTCATATGATGCATAGTCAAAATGCCCACACAATGTCGAGTGTGCGAAACACAGAGAAAATGAGGGACGAAGTTTTGGCAAGTGTTGGACGTGGTTTTGGGCTGCCCCGTCTAGGCTTTCATTTTTAACATGCGCAGCCCACGTCCTCGGATGGGAGGTCCATAGGCATGTTTGTATTTTCTTAGGGTCGTCATGTATCGACTGGCCTATGGACCTCCCATCCGAGGTTTTATTTTTGGCAGCCCAATTTATGTATTTTTTTGAAGAAAATACAGAGGTCTGTTCTATTTTTCTATATAAGAATAGGAACGCTAGGTCCAACTTATGTTTCCCTTCTAACTATATTATATATATTTAAATTATTTTATATGTTGACTGTTTAGTTCATATAATTGGCAAATAGATGACCGCTCTCGCGATCCCCTTTGCCCCGCCACCACCTCCACCCTCGCCGCCGCCCCCGCCACTACCTCCACCCTCGCCGCCGCCATAGATCTCGCCGCGACCCCCTGCCTCCTGACTCCGGGCGCGCCTGCCCCCCTCAGCAAGTCCGCTCGCGCGCCCCATGGAGTCGCCGACCATATCCACGGGGAATGGCTGGAAGACAGGAAGATGTACAAGATGCATCTCCCACATGTCTACGAAGCCTTCCCGTGGATGCTCCAGCCGCTCGACTCTGTCGTGCCGGCGGTGCTGCAGGAGACTCGAGGGAGGAGATGGAGGGAGCGGGTGATGCGGATCCGCAACGACGCTCTCTCCTAGACCCGGTGCACGCGCGAATGGAGGGAAGCAGAGGAGGAAGCTGCGAGGGAGGAAGCCAAGGAGGGACCGAATCCGTTCTCTCACTCGCGCAGGTATGCTCGGATGTGCAAGGATCATGTGGATTGGGAGCTGCTAAATCTAGCCCTGCGGATCTACTTCGAAGGAGATTTCTCAGAGAAGCATAGGATGCCCACCCTAGTGAGCCGCCGATTGCGTTCGTTTGATGGGCGAAAGGAGAAGTAAATTCAGGAGATCCACGCCGTGCTGCGAGATGGGAATGCTTGACTAGACTCCTGCCCACCAGCACGCCACCGGAGCCGGAGCAGGTGGATCCCCTACCTTACCTCTCCCCCAAACCTGCAGAAGATTGAAATTAGGCTTGCAATCTGCTTCAATTGAGCTGTCTGGTGGTTATTTCTGCTTCCTAAGAGACAACATCTGGCTGGAGGATGAGAAGGAACCAGGAACTCCGATGAATTTCCCCTATCACAATGGGGGGGGGGGGAGGGCCGGTTGGGTAGTGGTACGGCCCACCTCCGCCCCAAATGGGGGCACAATCTGCGTAGGCTCCTGTAATTTCCCAAGATCAATCTGCTGGTGGTTCTGACTCTCAGATCAGTGGGAAATCTCAAGGCAAGAATCAGCAAAAGAAGAGATAGGACATCCAGAAAATTGCTCTTGCCCCTGCTTCGGGCCTTATGGCATACTCCGAGGTGATCTGCTACAACTATGGGGAACCAGGGCATCATTTGGATAAATGTGTCAAGCCCAAGAGTTGTTTTATCTGCAAAATGGTTACCCATAAAGTTGAGAATTGCCCTGTCAGAAGGAAAACCCACAGTTCTGCTAGATATGTTGGAAGTGCTGCTCCAGGATTATGTCCACCATTGACAAAATTTTCTGTGACACAGAATTAGATAGTTTTTTTCCTTTCTAGTTGTAGAGCTCTGCCCAGATGTGGTAGTGACCACACTCCTTTGCTCTGGGACTCTGGTCTTAACCAAACTCCAAATAGCAATAGTTTTAAATTTGAAAAGTGGTGGCTGCTTAGAGAAGATTTTACTGAGCTAGTCAGGAAAATCTGGAATGAGCCTACTGGGAGCAGCTGCCCCCAAGAAAATTGGCAGATCAAAATCAGGAGATTTAGAAGAACTACCAAAGGGTAGAACTCCAATGAGGAAGCTAATTTTAGAAGATACAAAAGGCTTCTCCTCCTTGAGCTTGATTCTCTAGATATTAAGGCAGAAACAACTGACCTCTCCGAGGCTGAGACTAATAGATTAAACTTTGTCCATGGAGAGCTCAAGAAAATTTGGCTTTAAGAAGAAATCAAAGCCAAACAAAGGTCTAGAGATAGGAACATTAAGGAGGGTGATAGAAATATTGCTTACTTCCATGCAGTAGCTAACCAAAGGAGGAAGAAAACCCTCATTCACTCCCTTGATGGCCCTAATGGCCCTGTTACTGAGGTAGATGAGATGCTGAAAGTGGCTAGTGACTTCTACAAAGACCTGTTTAAGAAAGAAAACCCTTCTGGGTTCTCTCTACAAAACAATTTTTTCTCTGCTTCTGAAAAAGTCTCTCCTGCTGAAAATGAGCTGCTAGAAACCCCTTTTTCAGAAACAAAGGTGAAGGAAGCCATTTTTAGCTTTTATCCTGATGGGGCTCCTGGTCCTGATGGGATTCCCTTCTTGTTTTACCAGCATTTTTGGAACTTGGTGAAAAATGATCTCTTAGATCTTTTTCAAGCCTTTCATAGAGGAGAGTTGGATCCAGCAACTTACTTATGGGGGGTCTGTTGGGGTCAAGTTAAATAACCGTGAAAGTGATTTTTTTTCCTTGCTGGTAAAGGCCTTAGGCAAGGTGACCCCATCTCCCCACTTTTGTTTAATTTAGTAGTGGACGTTCTTACTAAAATGCTGAGCAAAGTTGCTGATCATAGTCTGATTGCAGGGCTCTGTCCTGAGGTCTGCCCTAGTGGCATCATCTGCCTTCAATATGCATATGATACCGTCCTTGACTCCACACATGCTAGCAATCTGAAAACTGGTCTAACCTGGTTTGAACAAGTCTCAGGCATGAGAATCAACTACTCTAAAAGTGAACTCATCCCTATCAACATTGATGATCAGGAGTTAGCTGACTTCCTCTCTATTCTAGTCTGTAATAAAGGTAACTTTCCCATTAAGTACCTAGGTATCCCTCTCCACTATGATAAACTGAGGAGAGAGATTATCCAACCCCTTCTAGATAAAATCATTAAAAGGATTGCTGGGTGGAGGGGCAAACTTCTCTCTTACAGAGGTAGATTGATCCTCATACAAGCTTGTTTGGCTAGCCTTCCAGTGTATCTCCTCTCCTTCTTCAAGTTCCCTAAATGGGCAGTGAACCTCATACATTCTCAGATGTCTCATTGCTTGTGGAATGATTTTGAGGGAAATAGGAAGCTACACCTTGCTAATTGGGCCCTAGTCTCTATGAAAAAAGATTTTGGAGGCCTAGGCATACCTAACCTCCAAGAAATTAACATCTGTATTCTAGGGTCTTGGATTAAAAGATTCTATGAGGAAGACCTGAAACCCTGGAAGCTTCTTATTGCCCATAAATACCTAGGAAATTTACCTAATATTTTTGTCCCTTCCTCCAACCCTAAGACCTCTAGATTCTGGAAAGGATTAAAATCTATCATGCATGCTGTGAAATTTGGCAACAGATGGAACATAGGGGATGGGAGCAGAACCAGGTTCTGGGAAGATACCTGGTTTGGCACATCCCCCCTAGCAGTCCAATTTTGGCCTATTTACTCTGTCCGCAATGAGCTTAACAAAAGTTTCAATGAAGTTTGGGACGGTCAATGCCTAAAACTCTCTTTTAGAAGGAACTTTAGTGATAGTCTCATGGAACAATGGTTCCAGTTGGAGGAAATTGCCAAAAGCATTACCTTTACTGCCGAGCCGAATGCTCTGATTTGGCAGCTGGACAATAAGGGGAAGTATTCCTCCAGCTCCCTATATCATGTTATCAACTTTAGAGGGGTTCAACCCGTGTTTATCCCTGTTGTCTGGAAATTGAGAGTTCCCCCTAAAATTCATGTATTTCTCTGGCTTCTCTCCAAAAACAAGATGACTAGGGATAACCTTAGGCAAAGAAACACCATCAAACCCCTTGATTGTGTTTACTGCTTGGAACAAGAGTCTTGTTCTCACCTATTTTTTGAATGTATAGTTACTAAACATCTCTGGGTCCACATTGAGGAATATTTCTCTAGTCAGATTGGCTCATCCTTCGAATATGTCGCCAGATTCTGGATTGCTACCAAAAAGTGCTCAGTTTTAAACACTGTTAGCTCAGCTGTCCTTTGGTGCCTCTGGAAGTATAGAAATGCTATGATTTTCAGTAACACCTCCTGGATTTCCATTCCGCAGGTCTTGAGGTTGATCAGGAACATGGTGAGGAACCTGGCGATTCTCTCCTCCGGATCGGACAAGGACAAGTTGATGAGCTTCGTGGAAACCCTAACAAGATCCCTCCAGAAACCGTTGCCGATCACTTGTGGTTGAACAAGGCTCGACCTGCTCTGGGACTGGACCCGTGGGCTCGTATCAAGATCTCTGTTGAAGATGATGGGCACCTAGCGCCGAAAAAGAGGGACATCCACCATGCCACGCCTTCCAGCCCGGTGTCTCCGCTTGCTTACTAGTCGCCGCAGGCTGACACAGCCCCTCGGCTGAAGACCATGAAGGCTTCGCTGGACCCTCCTTGTGTCATTTGAGTGCTCTATCCGCTCTGCCTTTGGCACCACTCGGGTGATTTGTGTTATTCAGAGAACTTGTTCATCCACCCCCTAGTTTGTAGCTTTTCTACCTTTGCTTTCGAACTGCTCTTTGAGCTGCTGTATCAGAATATGTTGTGGTTTCGTTATCAACAATGGAACCGGGGAGATGCTCATTGTTTTTCTAAAAAAATTATTTTATATGTTATTATATAAAGCTTGGTAAGACTGTAAATTTAAGGACGAATGTAATAATATCACTTATTATTTAAATATATTTATAACAAAATGCTCAGCGCCTTTTAATTTTTTGATAACATTGCTGGCCCAACCCAACATTATAATTAGAATCAGCCCAGCAAAATCGTGTATTTCGAGAAAGTGCAAATGGGCTGTAATTTTTTAGGAAATAAAATAAACGGGCGGCATGGACACTACATTATTTGTTCACCCAGCCCAGCTAATGGCTGTAATTCAAAAAAAAGATCAAATTGATTGTAAATTCTACCGCGCAAAAAAGACTGTAAATTCTGAAAAAGTGGGTTGAATACGTGCCACATTTTTGGAGGCTAAAATGTGGGCCAATAGGTCGAAGCCAATGCAAGTTGTTGTCAATTTAGTCAACAAATGATTCTGACATGTTAGCCGTTGGATTTACATCCAACGACCGGCATCCATCTTCAATCTCTCGTCTTCTTCCTCCAGCGCCGCCGGGACCACCTCCCGCCTCCTGCTGCTAGCAGCTCTGCTTATCACGCTTCGCTATGAAGCGCTAATCTACCATTGGCCAGCCCATCCCTCCACCCCTCCACACCTCATATTCTTCTCCACCGACTGTCGAACCACACCACACTAAAACCAGTTAACCCTCGTACACCTCTCTGTCTGCGACTCTACTCCCGCGTCTTCCCATCTCCGACTCGTTGCTGTCCGGGGCCTCGCCGTCGTCCACCACCTTGGATGCGCTCGGGGCGGCATGGTCAACGTGGTCAACGAACGACACCATCGGAAGTAGACTGTGCATGGAGAGGCTGACAGCTGGGTCCACGGCTGCACACAAGGAAATGCCTCCTTATTACGCACAAAATAATGATTCCTCCACCTGACATCTGGGACCCACCGGAAGGGCCTCTGTATTTCGCGAAATAAAGTGCCCCCCGCTGACATGTCGGACCCACCAGCTATCTTCGCATGCAAGGAAGTGCCTCCTTATTATGCACAAAAAAATGAATATTCCCCCTGCCAGCTGGAACCCAGCATAGTGGGAGGCTGACTTGTGGGCCTACCAAGTTGACGGGGATGGAGGGCTTTCTCAACTTAGTCAATATGAACGATTCTAGCTCCTGTTACCATACAATGTTCATCCAACGGCCGTAGTGCTTCTTCAACCTCTGGTCTTCTTGCTCCAGCCGCCCAAACCAGCGCCAGTCGTGCCGCGTGCTCCTGCCTCCCGTGGCCGGCTGTGATGCTGCGGAGGCCTCACCGCCCCCTACTACTCCCACCGCTGGCCAGGCCATCCCTCTACTCACCCACACCCCCTGTTATTCTGCGGCAACAGCAGCCTCACACCGCAGCCGAACCAGTGAACCCTCGTACTCCTCTTCGCGTGGGCATCCACTATTGCGTCTTCCCCGGCTCCGAGTCGTCCCCTTCCTAGTCCTCGCCGTCGTCCACCGCCCTGGTGCTCTCGGCGCGGCGTGGTCAACATGGTCAATGACCGACTTCCATTGGAAGAGTACTGTATGTGGAAAGGCTGACAGCTGGGTCCATGGCAACCGCAAGGAAGTGCCTCCTTATTACGCGAAAAATAATTATTCCTCCACCTGACAGCGGGGACCCACCGGACGGGCCACCAGTATTTTGCGAAAAAATCATTTCCCCCTGACTGCTGGGACCCACCGG
Source organism: Triticum aestivum (assembly GCF_018294505.1). Taxonomy (NCBI): domain Eukaryota; kingdom Viridiplantae; phylum Streptophyta; class Magnoliopsida; order Poales; family Poaceae; genus Triticum; species Triticum aestivum. The sequence goes on along the minus strand of NC_057812.1, from coordinate 382,004,527 downwards.
ACAGGCCACCGTATTTCGCAAAAAAATGTTCCCCCTGTCAGCTCGAACCCACCGGAAGTGCCTCCTTATTACGCACAAAAAAATGAATACTCCCCCGGCTAGCTGGGACCCACCTTGCTGGGAGGCTGACTTGTGGGCCTACTAAGTTGATGGGGACGAAGGGCGTTGTCAACTTAGTCAATATGAACGATTCAAGCTCCAGTGACCGTACGATGTCCATCCAACGGCCGTAGTGCTTCTTCAACCTCTGGTCTTCTTGCTCCAGCCGCCCAAAGCAGCGCCGGTCGTGCCACATGCTCCTGCCTCCCGTGGCCGGTTGTGCTTCCGCAGAGCACTCACCGCCCCGTACTATTCCCATAGCTGGCCAGGCCCTGCGACGACGGCAGCTTCACACCACAGCCGAACCAGTGAACCCTCGTAGTCCTCTCCGCGCGGGCTTCCACTGCCGCGTCCTCCCCTTCCTGGGCCTCGCCATTGTCCACCACCGTGGTGCTCTCCGCGCGGCACCGTCAACGTGGTCAAGGAACGACTTCCATCGGAAGAGTACTGTACGTGGAGAGGCTGACAGCTGGGTCCACGGCCACAACCCAATTTTTTTGTGATTTGCCAAGTAAGTCACTTTGTCAGGCCTGTTGGGCTGCAAATCTTTCAAGACGAGGAGAGCTTCCATTCGGCTGGCCGAGAAAATGGCCCATCAGTAATGAGCAATGGGTTGTACATTTTTAAAACACATCAAACCGACAATTAGTTTCAAATATCTTTTTTTATTTCATGATTTTAAATTACATTAATTTTTATGCGTGGAGAATTTGTTGGATTTTATATTGATATACATTTATTTTTAAAATCAGTTTGAATGTGATTCGAAATTTCGGGATTAAAAACAGTTCAGACCGCACCGAAATATGCAAAATTTCATATAATTTTTTAACCGTTGCCACAATATGGGCTGTAATGCTAACAAAAAGAATATGTGCTCCAAAAAAACCTTAAGAATTAGCAAATGGGCTCTAAATTATTAGAAATAATGGCAGATGGGCTATATGCTGTTTGAGGCTTTCCTAAAAAAAGGTTGACGCACAAGCACTCACTGTTGGATGTCCATCCAACGGCCGTCGTGCTTCTTCAATCTCTGCTCTTCTTGCTCCAGCCGCTCAAACAAGCGCCGGTGGGCCTGCCTGCTCCCTCCTCCTCGCAGCCGGCTGTGCTGCCGCGCAGGCCTCACCGCCTGACCATACTCACCCACACCTGATGTTATTCTCTGGTGATGGCAGACGAACCAGTAAACCCTCGTACAGTCATACTCCCCTCCGTGTGGGAAACAACTGCCGAGTCTTCCCTGCCTCCGTGTCGTCCCCTTCCTAGGCCTCGCCGTCGTCCACCGCCCTGGTGCTCTCGGCGCGGCGTGGTAAACGTGATCAAGGAACAACTTCCATCGGACGTGGACTGTATGTGGAGAGGCTGACAGCTGGGTCGATGGCCGCAGCAAGGAAGTGCCTCCTCATTACGCGGAAAATAATGATTCCTCCACCTGACAGCTGGGACCCACCGGACGGGCCACTATATTTCGCGAAAAAACGTTCCCCTGACTGCTGGGACCCACCATCTACATCTTCGCACGCAAGGAAGTGCGTCCGGGCAAAAAAAACGATTCGCCCCCTGACTACTGGGACTGACCAGCTACATCGTCGCAGGCAAGGAAGTGCCTGACAGTTGGGACCCACCTGGTCGAAGCGTACGTAGCGTTGTCATTCTGGTCGCGAACGTGTACGTACATACTGGTCGATGTAGAGGCGTGCACGTGTCATACTAGAGGCGCACACATGTCGTAGTAGAGGCGGGCACGTAGCATTTACACGTACGTACAACGGCCAGGGTGCAAGAAAGAAAATACGGCCACGTATGTGTACATACGGGCGGGGTCTCGAATGCCTACTCGTGTATACGTACGGCCAGGGCTCGTGTACATGGCTGGGTCGGAACGGAGAAACAGCGTCGTTGTCGTGTTCATGGGGAGGCAACGGAATGCGTCGTGTTCATGGGGAGGCAACAGAATGCGTCATGTTCATGGGGAGGCAACGGAATGCGTCGTGTTCATCGAGAGGGCTTGGACGGAACAGGCGATGGAAACAAGGCCTGGCGTACCGCAGAACGGAGGAAACGGCCTTGTGTTAGACCGGCCACGTTCGAAATGGGATCCTGTTCATCGGGAGGGGTCTGGCGTACCGCAAAACGGAGGAAACGGACCTCCTACGGTCGAAACGGGGGTCTTGTTCATCGGGAGGGGTGTGGCGTACCGCAAAACGGAGGAAACGGACTTGTGTTGGAGTGCTACGGTCGAAACGGGGGTCCTATTCATTGGGAGGGGTGTGGCGTACCGCAAAACGGGACTCCACAGGATACTGTTCATCTCCACCGTCGACCTCCTCCAGCCTCCACGGGCTCCTGTTCATCCAGCCTCCACCGCGCGCTACTCCACCGGCTACTGTTCAACCACCCCTCCACCGTCTACTGTTCATCCAGCCCTCCACACCACGGGGTCCT